>NC_056751.1:324172640-324367640 GCF_019279795.1 Protopterus annectens
TCACACAACTTTTCAAAGAGTAAAACTATAGGATGAAAGGGGGGGTTAAAAGTACTAGGTCTCTTAATGGGGTTGGCAGAAAGGGAATTAAGTTCAATGTCACTGAAGTACAACCTGAAGTTAATTCTAACTTTAGCTGGATCAGGGCTTCTTCAATTTTTATACTTGTGTTGGGTGCAAAGGTAAAACCCTTTTCAAATAATTTTCCCAATTAACGCTGATGTTTAACACACTATAGTTGTACACCTGAAACTCTCTTTGTGCATTGTGTATAATGGTATACTTGTTTAATTCCGGTTTCTGTAACTGCAGTTGTCTCTCCTCCTCCATAATTGTAGACCATGTAAATCAGGGGACAAACTTGCTAAAAAAAGTTACAGAACCTGAAGTAAACCAAAATCAACCTGAATTTGCTTTAGGGAACCCCTCGCTGAGATATTCACAGAGGCTTATAGAGAGAAAGGAATGGACACAGCACCATCAGACACCCCTGAGTTATTGGGAGACAATGCCTCTTGCAACAGGGGGAGGAAGGGGGCAGAGAGGTGGAACAGTATGGAGGAGAAGAGACAACCGTAGTTACAGGAACTGGAATTAAACAAGTATACCATTATACACAATGCACAAAGAGAGTTTCAGGTGTACAACTATAGTGTGTTAAACATCAGTGTTAATTGGGCAAATTATTTGAAAAGGGTTTTACCTTTGCACCCAACACAAGTATAAAAATTGAAGAAGCCCTGATCCAGCTAAAGTTATACACTAGAAAATTAACTTCAGGTTGTACTTCAATGACAACAGACATGTTGAACTTAATTCCCTTTCTGCCAACCCCATTAAGAGACCTAGTACTTTTAACCCCCCCCCCTTTCATCATACAGTTGTCTTTGAAAAGTTGTGTGAATTTAACTTTAGAAATTGTTTAAAAACCACTAAGCATGCAAGAGGTCACCACAATGTGAGTGACATGGAAGCAACACTTTTACAAGAAATAATGAACAAAAGTGTGCGTGTTATGAAGCCAGACATGGAGGGTAGGGTGGTGGTAATGGACAGGAATGATTATGTGAACAAAATGTTCAGCATGCTGTACTCAGACACTTACGAGGAAGCTTCCATCAATGAAATAAATATAGCCTATCATAAAATAGATCTTATTCTTGAGGACATGCTTTTGAATAGTCAAATATCTATTGAAGAACACAATTTCCTTAACATGTGTAACCACAATATCCCCACATTATCTGGGATCCCAAAGGTTCATAAAAATGTCATAGATCCTCCATTGCATCCTATAGTTGATGCTAAGGCATCAAAAACTTTCTGTATTGCAAAATACATTGAGTTTTATACAAAAACTGTGTTAAAAACAAACCCTGTCCTGTTAAGAGACTCTTAGGATTTCCTCAGCAGAATAACCAATGATTCATTTAGGGAAGAGATTATATCTGTTACAATTGATGTGCAGGATCTCTGTTATTACACAAAGAATAGGTACAGACTCGTTTTATGACTACCTAAGACATGGCACTACACTGGGCCAAAGAAAGCTGGATACACTCAGGAAACTCATTGAAGTAGTCTTAGAAAACAAATTCTTAATGGTTGAGGGCCAGTACTTTTGGCAAAAGACAGGAGTAGCAATGGGGGCAGCTTGTGCCCTCATGTTTGCAAACACGGTGCTTTCCTATTGGGAATGGAACTATGTGCTTAACTCAGAATTCAAGGACTGCTGGACATTCTATGGACGTTTTTTAGATGATATGTTTTTTTTCTGGATTGACACTGTAGACAAATCTTGAAATTCTCCATGGAATTCACCTTGACCAAAAGTCAAACCCACCTCCATAAACAGCACAAATAAAAAAATGAGGGTTATGCTACTCAACGCCAGGAGTTTAAATCTCAAAATGCATGCACTCGAAGCACTCCTCAGTATGGAGAACGTTAACATCTGTGCAGTAACTGAAACCTGGTTCAAGGCTCCATAGAGCATCCCAGCACTACTAGGCTACAACTCATACCACACATTTTGGCCACAGAACATGGACCGAATATTCATATTCATCAAGTTTTCCTACACCTCCAGGTTAGCAGCATGATACCTCTGAGATCATCCATGTGCAACTAACATCGGGCAAATCTGCAATGCAAATTGAGGCCTGCTGCGGATCACCCACCATGACCCAGGACCACCACTCCGCCTTTCTGGAGACACTGGAAAACATGAAGGTCCTACCGAACACCCTGATATTGGGCGATTTCAATTACCCTACCGTTAACTGGGAAAGCTACTCAAGTACAAACTCCCAGGTCCAGTGCTTCCTGGAATTTATCAGCTCAAATGCCCCAGATCAGCTGGTAAACTCCCCTACCAGAGGTGAAAACATATTGGACCTGGTCATCACCAACCTGGGCGATAGGTGTTCCGCACCAGAGGTCAACCCATCACTGGCTAGATCAGACCATAAACTAATCACTCTGGATGTCCACACCACACCACCACTCCCAACCAAGGAAACCACAGTGAAAAACTTTTCTATAGCAAACTTCACCTTAGTTAAGACAGAGGTGGTAAGTTCCACAGCCCCTACGCTAAAGGATAAGAGTGTCCAAGATGCAGGAACCATTACAAATGCACTCTATGAGCACCTACAAGGATGCATGGATCATGCTATCTCTAGCAAAACCAAGACTCACTCCCCAAAGAGAAGGAAACCTGCCATAAACAGGCTATACAATAGAAGGAGGAAACTAGTTCAGAAGCAAAGCAAATCCCAAGAAGGAAACACATCCCTGACCAGTCCCTCATAAAATCATCCAAGGCTAGCTCTGAAAGAAAAATAGCCAAGGATTTGAAAGATAACCACAAAGCCTTCTTTAGCTATGTCAAGAATCTAAGTGGCAACTCACAGATATGCTCTGAGCTAGTTCAAAATAGCACAAAATATACTGAACCTATTGATATTGCCAACATCCTGGCAGATAGATTCAGTGCAAACTTCATCCCCCTCTCACCCCAAAAAAGCCCACAACAATACCGGAAAAAGAGTAGTGTCCTGGAAATGACAGACGCACAATTGAAAACAGCCCTTTCAAAAGCCAAAAGCACAGCATCAATGGGGCCAGATGGTGTCTCAGGCTGTGTCTTGCATGAACTACAGAACAAACTAACTCCCCACCTAACACACTGTTCAACCTCAGCCTCTCCACAGGCTATGTGCCCATAGAATGGCGCACAGCAATGGTTATTCCGCCCCACATAGGAGGGGCCACAACTGATCCTGGTAACTATCACCCCATAAGCCTGACTAGCCTGGTCTGCAAGGCTATGGAGTGCATCATCATGGAACTCATTAACAAAGACATTGGGAACCTCCAAATACCTGGCCCCACCCAGTTTGGCTTTGTTAGGGCAGATCATGCCTACTAAACCTGGTTAACTTCTTTGAGACAATCACCAAGGCCATAGATGAAGAGAAGGTGGTTCACACAGCCTACCTTGACCTCGGCAAGGCTTTTGACACCATTCAGGAATAAAAACTCACCAGCCTGAACATAAACCCCTACGTCATGAGATGGGTTGCCAACTGGCTTACAGACAGAACTCACACGGTAAGAATAGCGGGCTCTAGGTCCGACTCTAAACCAGTCACAAATGGTGTCCCACAAGTTTCAGTCCTGGGACCCCTACTGTTTGGCATACACTTCTCAGAAGTACAGGCAAACACAGGAGGACTATGGCTAACCAAGTTCACCGATGACTGCAAACTGGAAGCCATAACTGACTCTCCAACTGACACGGACATTCTCCAAAAGGGCCTTACTGAGAATGACACCTGGTGTCAAAGTCATGGTCTCAAGCTAAATGCCAAAAAATGCATAGTCATCCCATTTGGGAAAAACAAAACACCCATGAATTACCACATAGGTGGCAGCCCCCTTAATAAAGAAGAGGTAATAAGAGATCTGGGGACCTAGGTAGATAGTAATCTCTCCTTTGACAATCATATTGCCAAAGTAGTTAGGAAATCATTCTATGTAGCCCATCTAATTACTAAAGGGTTCACATCTAGAAATAAAGAGGTTATAGTGCCCCTCTACTCATCACTCCTCAGACCCATCATAGAGTACAATGCCTCATTTGGGATGTACCTCACAAGACACTTCCAACAGCTGGAAAGACCACAAAGGTACCTCACCAAGAGGATTACTGGCCTCAAACATATGTCCTATGCAGCCTAAATGGAAAAACTCCGGCTGTACTCAGTGGCATATCGCTTACTCAGAGGTGATCTCTGCTTGACTTACAAAGCCATGTCCAACTCAGAATTGATGGACATGCTCCACCTAAAGAAATCCAAGTCACTGCGAGCCACTTGCTCTAGTGAGCCAAACCTCACCACAACAATAAATAGAACATGCTGGAGGGATAGATTCCTGTCACAGAGACTCCCGATGCTTTGGAACAAAATTCCTAACTACATTAGTTAGAGCCCCTCACTAACACTCTTCAAGAGAAACCTTGACGAGTGGATGGGTAACAGAAAATACACTCCTGGGATCACTTCATTGGCTTTTCTTGACAGAGGCTCAGTTAATTAATCAATGGGGCGGTGAAAGCTGACACAATCTGGCTAGGCTTATAAATGCCCATAGGCAGATAGCCTAGTACCTACCTATGAACCTATGGATATTCAGGGAACACTGTGCATTTTTCGGATATAACACTTATCAATAATTATGTAAAGAGAGGATTTGATTCAACTGCATACAGTAAACTTAGTTATTCCAACTCTCTGTTACACTATGAGACTATGCATCCACTACACCAAAAAAAGTCGATTGTAAAAGGGCAATGGATGAGACTAGCAAGAATGGTGTCAGGAGATGATGACTTCCAGGTGGATACACTTAAAGGTATGTTTGCATGGAGGGGATACCCAAAATTGTTTTTGAAAAAAATCTTTGATGAAGTTTTAGGAAGAGGTCCTCAGGGCACTTTATTCCACAACTAGAAATGTCTAATGCTGCACTCTCCACCCTTAGTGATAGAATGGGCAACGCAGTAGAGGGACATAGTCACAAACATTTCAACAGTGGAATGGTATTGACTTACATTAATGAATTTGATGACTTAAGGGAGATTTTAGAAAGAAATTGGACTATCTTTGAAGTCAACCCAGACCACCTTAGTGCAGTGGGAAAAAGACCAGTAGTAATATACAAAAAAGCTCCTAGTTTTAAATTGATACTGGAAAGGATGGGAAGACATGAAAATAAGGGAAGAATGGTCAAGTGTGGAAACTGTAATCAATGCAAGTATGTTATGGAGGGTTCTTCCTTTAATATACATGGCTTTGGGTACATAAAACCTAGTGGCAGGTTTACATGTTCCACTAAAGGCGTTATTTATCTAGGGTTATACGCATTTTGCACAGCATTCTACTACGTAGGGAAAACTAAATGTAAATGCAGGCAAAGGAAATATCAACACATATATGACATCAAGAAGAAAGATGTAAACAATGCCCTATATAGGCACATCAAATCCAATCCTATACACCAGTTCAAGTTTTTCATTATTGAGCAAGTTAACTTAGGTGAGTGGGGGGGGGGGGGGCTAGTGATGACTTCTTCAAATTTTTACAACTTAATGGGCAACTTAGGACCAATGCCATCCAGCCACCAGGTTTAAATGAAAATGTTTCAATTTCCAGCATACTAAAGCTCAAAGCTGGATATTATTTTGGGTAATTATGCATTGGTGCCATAGGATACGCATTTGATATGTGTCACATAGGTTTACACCAGTTCAGGTTTTGCATTATTGAGCAAGTTAACTTAGGTGAATAGGGGGGACCAAGTGATGACTTCTTATAATTTCTAGAACTTAAATGGCAACTTAGGACCAATGCCACCCTGCCACCATGTTTAAATGAAAACATTTCAATTTCCAGCATACTAAAACTCAAAGCTGGATATTATTTTGGGAAATTATGCATTGGTGCCATAGGGTACGCATTTGATATGTGTCACATATGGTATGGAAAAAATTTTAGTCAAGAGTATTATATAAAAAAACTGAAAAAATGTTTTTAATCTTAGCTGCAGTAATCTTTCAAGTGCACTGCATATTGTCGTAAATTATTTCTTTGTAACTGTTACATGTTTTAGCTAGCAGGTTTTATAACATAGTAGTTTTTATGCTGGCACTCTGAGGAAATTTTACTTATTTGAATGTTATGTTATCAATTAATTTAGTATGCTGTATAAAAAGGCTTCTTGACTTATGGGTAATTGTTCTGATGAAGTCTAGTTACCAGAGGACGTAAGTGCTTAACCCGTATTGTTGTTTTATGAGTTTTCTAAGTAATAAATTTATGTTTTGAGCAGCACTCAATTCTGAAGTCTTTCCCACCAGTGTGACTGTTCTTATTAAACCTCTCCTACCCTCTCTTCCTTTTCTTACTCTATATCTAGAAACTGTAAGCAATGCTTTCCAAACATTGCTGTTACTGCCTTAGATAATTAAGTATACTTAGCAAGAACTGTAAATATTATGCTTCAAACTAAAATTGTAAATTGTGTTTTATCTTTTTTCTTCTCACTCTCATATTTCCATTTTCCTCTTTGTTTATAACAATGTAAATACTTGATTATGTATCTTACCAGTATGTTTTTTACTTGTATAATTTACCTAGATGTCTACAATACTGTAAATACTAATTGGGTATCTTACCAAAATGTTATATAGCTTAGCTGTGTAAATTGGAGCTTATCTCTCATGGTCACCACTGAAAATGAGCTCTCATGACCCAGTCAGATGTTCTCGATTAACAAATGTCAATCAATCAATAAGTTAATTAGACAAAATCAGTACAAGTTGTCGAGCAGAACTGCTGGAGAGTTGATACTTTAATGAGATTTTCATCAGCTTGCTGGAAGATGTCATTATCTTACTCACTTTCAGCATTGAGGATATCTGAATGTTAAAAACAAAATGAGAAGACAAATTAAAAATATTTCACCAGACCATGAAAGGAATTTTCTTACAAGAAAGCATATCCTGTGAAATAGTAAGCACACAGAAAGATGAATGGAGAATGGTAAATGAGAAAATCATAAGTTTTTTGAGAAAATGTTTCAAATCTGAAATCCAACAGGAAAATCATAAAAACTGAAATAAAATCCACCGGGGAAAAAAAAGAAATTTCTCCTGCAAAAGTACGGCACAACAAATAAATCTGAAATTAGCATAATGAAAAAGCCACCCTTGTTTTGACTATAGTCAAAACATTTTGGAGTCTTTGTAATGTTTGTTTTGTTTGAATGATGCTAATCTACTCATTAGTATGTCCATCTTACAATTTTTTGCCACCAGCATAATTGATATTACAAGATAACTTGACAGAAAGTTAAAAGCATTGTATACAGAAAGTAGTCTTTATAATATTGTCTCAGCTTTAACTGTAAAAGTAGAGATGCAAATTCTGCCTTCTCTCTACTTAGCTGGAGAGGATGATATTAAGTTATTTAATATGCTTAATTACTACATAACTGAAACCTGATTTGTCGGTCATGAAGATACATTTCAGTTACATTGTAAGCCTAAACAGGAGTCACCATATACCTGAACTTTGTTTTTGACTAGAATATATAGTTCCCAAGAATCAGCCGATGCATGTAGTTCAAATTGAGGTATGCAGATAATGATTTTGAGTTGGGTGTAATGCATGACTCACTAACGAGGGAGAGAATTGTCTGTGCCATAGAATGAAAAGGTAGGAAGTAAACAACTTCTGTCATAGTCTACATTAACAGCTACAGAACCTATGGATATACTCAGACCAGGATGATTAAGCAGTATTTAAATGAAAGTGCTTGCTGAAGATTTTGATATGTGCAAAACTGAAATTCAGCTCAAATCTGTTGGTACTAGAAAACAAAATTCAATGTAAAAACATTGGTTGCGATAGTATAGCAGTAATGCTACTGTTCTTTATGTTTGTAATGATGCTGTCAAAGATGCGTTGTGTTCATATGGCAGTAATGTTGTGATGACTCACCACTGGACCAGTAATCAAGGAACCTCAGTCCTCACCACCATCTCCAGTGGGGGACGTACACTGGGAGGATAAGAAGTATGTACACAGTATTTCCAGATGCAGCTCTCTGCTTCAATTGCAGTTTCCCTTAAGAGCACACAGAGACCACAGTCAATCCAGAGCTGGTTTCTCCTTCTTTCTCCAGGTCCCCAGTGAGATTCCCCACAAGCACAGCTACAGAGTTGAGATCTCAGTTGAGTGGCCAAGACCTCCAGCATGCTTTCTATCCAACCAGTGCTTTGCATCCAAGTAGCTGACACACACACTGAGGTTTGATCTATACACACACACACACACACACACACACACACACACACACACACACATGCAGACATACACACACCTGGGAAAGGCTGGCACAGATTTACTAGCTATGACCCCTTTTGCCCAGACTATAAGGTAGTTATCACTGCCACCAGCCAACTTTAACTTTAAGGCCCTTAACAAAGGGTGTCCAATCTTCCTGTGTAGTATTAATATTGATATTAATATTGATATTGATATTGATATTGATATTATTAATATTAATATAATGGTAGTTTGACTAAGAGCAAGGCTATTAGGAGTGGCCCACACAGTGTCACTAAAAATATGCAAGTACTCTCAAAACTTAAATATCTCTAGACAGATCAGCCACAATGAAAGGTTTAAATATATTTAATAACAAATAATAAAAGAACAAGAAAATTCTCAGTATCTAGTCACAGTGACATCAAAGTTCAAAATCACAAGAAATATTTAAAACAACATTGCAGGACAGTTTCAAATAAATAAAGAAAAACTATCTAAACTAAGCTAAGCTATATTCCTGACTATATCTAAGAAAATTATACTACCTAGAAACTTACATCATCAGAGCAAGGCAGATGTTGTGGTAAATGGTTCAAGTCAGGTTCAAAACAGAATACAGAATGCCTTGTCTCACTAAGAGACTTTTTAAATTAATATCACAAATATTACTGCTGAGATAGCTTGCAGAATGACATCATTTCTTGTCATCTGACTCTATCCCAGGTGAAACCCCCACTGCTAGAATCTGGCAGTATTTAGCATCTACCTGTGAAAATGCCAAGACCTGTGATCTTTGGCAGATGCTGGATGTCATAAAACAATTAAAGTCCTTCATACTTCCAAAGGTAGTAATTAGTTCACTCTGAAGACAATACAGAAAGCATCTCAGCACAGACTCTGATTCTAGCTCCATTGAAAACTGAAAGATACCATATTTTATTGTTTAGCCATAAAGTAATTTAATTTCACCAAACTTTCTGAATTTAACCTCCTGTATTCCAGTTTCCACTGTTAAAAAATATATACATTTAAACAGTTACAATAGTCCATGTACATTTCTGTTCTATTCCAGTAGGGCACACTGTGGTTATATTTTAAACTCAAGCACTTTATAAAATAAGTTTTTAGCACACACATCTGTGCAGACCAATTTGATATATACATGGCATACAGTTTTAATACAGTTGTAATACAAGAATCTTATATAAATCATGTTGATATACACAAATGACATATAATTATTTACAAAAATTCCAGATAGCTGTGCTGCCAGTATCTCCCTTTGACACACTCCCCCCCAAAGACTCAAGCTAGTTTTTCAAGTGACCCTTGAGAAACATTGCTTGAGAGGGATCAGCCACTTTGAGAATACATTACTCCATACCCAATGCTGAGATCCTGGCTGCCTTTGCATTGCTGACCCCATTACGGTGTTGCACTGTCAAATCATATGCCTGCAACCCTAAATTCCACCATAGTAACTTTGGATTTTGCTGGCTTGCTTTAGCCATAGATCCCCCTCAGACTCATCCTGCCTTTTACTGCAAATACTTAGCACCAGGACCTCCCTATCAGGGTAAGGTTTCATGGTGTTAAAATGGCACAGTCTGTGCTAATGCCTTCTGCCTAGGAGTTCTACTATGTCATTAATATCACTGACCTTTATTACCACTTTGAAGGGTCCCTCCCAAGCTGCCTGCAGCTTGTTGTGTCTGACAGGAATGAGACCCATAACCTGCTGCACCAGAGCATACTCTCTAGCTCAAGAATTCTTGACATACTAGACCTCTGTCTGCTGTTGGGCTTCTGCCAGGTTCTCCTGGACCAAGCCCATAAGTTCTCAGAGCCTTGTCCTGAAGTTTACAACATATAACACAACAAACTCCTTGTGGGATTCACACTCACCCCCCAATTCATCACAAATCAAATCTAGAGGTCCCCTCATGCTATGCCCATACAGAAATTCAAAGGGTGAAAAATCTGTGGATTCCTGGGACACCTTTCTGTAAGCAAATAATAGATGGAGGAAATATTTGTCCCACTCCTCTTAAACTTGTCTTCATATGCCCATAGCATGGTCTTTAGTGTCGAGTTTAATCTTTCCACCAGACCATTAGTCTGAAGATGATAGGAGGTGGTTTTTAGGTGCTTCACTCCACTGTGCTTCCACAGACAAGCCAGCAGGTCTGACATGAAATTGGCACCTCTGTCAGTCAGTATTTCTTTTGGGAAACCTACACTGAAAATCTCTAACAAAGCATTTGACACCTTTTCTGGCTCAATGGAGGACCGAGCCACCACCTCAGGGTACCTGGTAGCATAATCTAATACCACTATGACATAATTTCTTCCTGTGGAACTTGGGGTACTCACAGGTCCCACAATATCCATAGTTACCATCTGAAATTGGTCCTCAATCACAGGCAAAGGCATCAAAGGAGCCTTGACCTTGTCTCCTGCCTTGTCTACTTTTTGGCAGTGTTCACAGGTCCTGCAGTACTCTGTTGCATCCCTGGAAATTGCATGCCAATTAAAGTTCTGCATAATACATCTCTTTGTATGCTTTATGCCCATATGACCTGCAAAGGTAATGTCATGGTCTATGGCTAGAAATGCCAGATGGTAAGCTCTGGGTGCTACCAAGTAGCCCTCCCTCAGGGGTCCATTCTCTATACAGTAAACACTGGTCTCAGTATACAGATTCCACCCTTCCTTGACAATCAGGTGCCTCACTAGCTACCTCCCTCAGGCCTTGTAATGTAGGGTCTGAGAACTGAGCCTGTCTCAACACTCTCTTTGTAACCCATCCTAGGTTCACTTCCACAGGAAGTCTGGTATCTTTTGACACTGGTGCCTCACTGTCAGCTGGGGTACTACTACTCAACTCTGCCCTTGCATTCACTCTGTCCAAGGGAACATCAGTACCCACTAGCAGTTCACCTTTTGTCTTACTGCTATAGAGTAGCTCCTTCCCTGAATTAGCCACCTCACCAGTCCTGGCTTCAAGTGTGCAGTCTGGCTACCATATCTACATGCCTGTCTCCAAGCCTGACTGCATGTAACCTCATGCACACAAGGTACTGCATTATTAAAAGTATTCCCTATCAGGATATTTGCAGGGATATCCTCAAACACACCTTCTTGCTTGCTTTGTTTACCACCCTCCCAGTCAAAGTGAACACAAGCCAAAGGTATTTGGAATGAGGTCCCTCGTAAAGTTCTGGATGGAGTAGATTGCCCAAGCAAGTAGTGCTTCTCTTTAATCATTGTAGGTTTCACAATGGTTAGATCAGAGACTGCGTGTCTCTTAGTAGTGGACTGTTTACAATCTAATAAGATAGGATATAACCTCTTGTGGTAGTTTGGTACCTTTGGTGTCTCCATACAACTTACTGCTGGCATTCTGTCATTCCCACTTTCTGGCTCTTCCACCTTTTGTTGCCCACCTTGCCTCTATGGACATCTATATACTGCATGGCCCCACTTGTTACATTTAAAGGATTTGACCCTTGATCCTGGCCATGTACCTGAACTTGTGGTTTCCCCTGTTATTGGCGGACTCTGTTAGGGTGGTTTATGCTACCCACCATGGGTTCCCTTAGACCCATGTGCAGTATTGGGTATCCATTTCTGTACAGTGATTCCCAGCTTTCTAGGTGTAGGTCTCCCTTTTTCCCAAACTCATCTGCGGTATTACATTCCCTATCTGCTAACCAGATTCTCATGTCCTCACGCAAAGTGCTGAGGGCTTGCTCCCTCACCAAATGATCTGCCAGTCTTCCAAAAGTGGTGACTTGACACCCACTCACCCACCTGTGAAAATGAGTGCTTAGTTCAGCAATATATTCACACACACACTTTCATTTGCCTTGCGTCTATGATCACAAAACATTTTTCTATAAGCTTCAGGTGTTAACTCAAAACACTCTATTAAACAATTTAAATGGTATTATAATTTAAGCAATCAGTATCAGACAATTTAAAAACAGTAGTTACAGCTTTATCTTGGAGTAAGGGGGTCAGGAACCATACCCAGAGCCCTTTGTCAACATTATACTGTTTTACATACCTTTTCAAACATATGAATAAAACTATCAAAATGATCACCTTCTGTAAATTGTGGAAGACATTTGCTGGCCTTTATTGCTTCTGGGGTTCTGTTACTCCCTTCCACATTACCTCCATGACCTGGTGAAGAGTCAGCATTTCCTTCAGCCTCCAAACATCTCAGTCTCTCATTTTCTTCAACCTCCAGATGTCTCAGCCTCTCTACTGATTCTAATGCCATCTGTTTCTCCTTTTCTTCAGCCTACAAATGCCACAGTCTCTCTGCTGATTCTAGTTCCAACTGTTTGGCATCCAGTTCAAGTCTCTTTAACTCCAGATGGACTTGTAAGTCATCTGAGGTAAAGTTGAACTGCCCATTTTCTGAGAGTTGTACATCCCCAAGGCCAGTCTGGTCGTCCTCCTGGTTGCTCTTCTGTGATGCAGCTGTGACCAAGGCTGCAATCATTTCTGCTTTAGTTAGGTTGGCATGCACCATTCTTTTGTCTTGGCACATCTCAGTCAACTGGCTCTTTGTTAACTTGTCATACTCCTTTGTTGACACCCTTGCCTGCTCTCCCTGACTGACTAAGCTAACAAATATGAAACTCTGAATGTCTACCATGTGGCTGCTTGAGAGTGCAAACACCTTCTTTAGTAGCCACTGTTTACAGGCTACAGGAGTCCAATATCCACACCACTGAATCCCAATATGTGGACATCTCACCACTGCCAACCAATAAATATGTGATGACCCACCACTGGACCAGTTATCAAGGAGCCTTAATCCTCACCACTGGCACCAGTGGGGGACATACATTGAGAGGATAACAAGTACATGCACACTACTTCCAGATGTAGTTCTCTGCATTATGTGCAATTTCCCTTAAGAGTGCATGGAGACCACAGTCAGTCTGGGGATGGTTTCTCCCTCTTTCTCCAGATCTCCAATAAGACACCCCACCGTCACAGCTATAGACTGAGATCTCAGCTAAGTGGCCAAGCCAAGACCTTCAGCACCTTCTCTGTCCAAACAGTGCTTCGTGTCCCTGCCCAAGTAGCTGACACACACACTCTTTGAGCTTTGATTTATGCACACGCACAAACACACACACACACACACCTGGGAAAGGTTGGCACAGATTTACTAGCTCTACCCCCTTTTACCCAAAATATAAGGTAGTTATCACTGCCACCAGCCAACTCCTTATCAGCAATTTTAAGGCCCTTAACAAAGGGTGTCTTATCTTACTGTGTAATATTAATATTAATACAAATGGTAGTTTTACCAAGAGCATGGCTATTAGGATAGGCCTATGCAGTGTCAAGAAATAAATATGCAAGTACTCTCAGAACTTAAATATCTCTATACAAATCAGCCACAATGAAAGGTTTAAATATATTTCATAATAAATAATAAAAGAACAAGAAAATACTCAGTATATATTCACAGTGACATCAGAGTTCAAAATCACATTTATTTAAAACATCATTGCAGGACAGTCTCAAATAAATAAAGAAAAATATTTAAAATATATCTAAAAAAATAAAAAATATCTAAACTAAGCTGTGCTATATTTCTGACTGTATCTAATAGAAATATACTGTTGCCTAGAAACTTACATCATCAGGGCATGGCAGATGCTGTGGTCAATGGTTCTTGTCAGGTCTAAGGCAGAATACAAAAATGCTCTGTCTTTTCTAATGGACTTTTTAAATTAATATCTCAAATATTACTGCTGGGATAGCTTGCAGAATGACATCACTTCTTGTCATGTGACTGTATCCCAGGTAAACCCCCCACTGCTGCAATCTGGAAGTATTAAGCATCTGCTTATGAAAATCCATAGACCTCAGATCTTTGGCAGATGCTGGAAGTCATAAACAATGACATTCATTCTTACTTTCAGAGGTAGTAATTAGTTCACTCTGAAGACAATACAGAAAGCTTCTCATCACAGGCTCTGTGTTTAGCTGCATTGAAAATTGAAAGATACCATCTTTTATTGAGTAGCCATAAGGTAATTTAATTTCAGCTATTTTACTGATGTTAACCTCCTGTATTTCAATTTTCATTCCACTGTTAAAATATATACATTTAAACAGTTACAATAGTGCTTGTACATTTCTGTTGTTTTCCAGTAGGGCACATTGTGGTTACATTTTAAGCACAAGCACTTTATAAAATACCTTTTTAACATACATGTCTGTACAGATCAGTTTGATATACACATGGCATATAGTTCTAATACAGTTGTAACACAAGCATCTTATATAAATCATGCTGATATTCACAAATTACATAATTATTTACAAAATTCCAGATAGTCATGCTGGCAGTATCTCCCTTTGTCACAAATGTTACTGTTTTTTTTTTTTTTTAACTTCTCCAAATCTTTTGAGTTTCTTATTCTATGGTGTGACTGGACCCCATTTCTAAGTCAAAGTATGACTAAAGTTCATGAAATTAGTATTGTTTCAATCTTTGATGCCAGCCAAAAGTGCTCTTGGCAATGCTTGCAATGTGCCGAATAATGACTCCTTCTGCAATTTGTATGGGGTTACATGTAATGCGAAATTAATCAGTTATCAATAAGGGCCACTACCAGCTTCCTACCACTATGGGTTGTGTAACTCATTGACGGGTAGGATATTTATACTATTTGAAGAAAATTTTATAACATCATTAATAGTATTGTTTTTATAAAAAGTGAATATATAGTTAATTTTGAAGGACTCATGTAGTATTTGATTACATTTTGGTCTTTTATTATATACAAAAGTGTGTCATAATGTAATCAGCTGTGTAAAAAATGGGGTTACATGGATTGGTAACACATCTAAATATAACTGTAGATTCTTTTTTTGTAAGACCTGTTGCTCCAACTACTATTGTAGCTATCTGGGTATCTTTCTTCCACATTGCTCTCATTTATACCTGCAGAACCTGATATTTTATGACTTTGTGACTCTCTGTACGCAACACACTGTATTCACTGGGTGTACCGAATTTCAATGATCAATGCTACTTTCCTCTTCTTTTCTTAGACAACTATATCCAGATTTCTAGAATCTATCTTTTGAACTGTTGGTAATGGGTGATACCATGTGATATAGATGTCATCATTTTCTATGAGCGTAGTGGCTCATGTTTCCAGTGTTTTTCAGCCACATCAGTATACCATAATGTTTGCACAATTGTGAGTACAACAGTCTTGCCACATTATTATGCCTTTCAGTATACAGTCCTTCTGCCATTAGTATGTGACAACCAGCAACAAGGTGTGTGACTGTTTCTAGTTCAGTTTTACAAAACCTACATTTGTCTGTTTCTCCCACATGTTCAATGGACTTTGTAAAACAGTGTGTACATAGCCCACTCTCTTGGGCTGCCAATATTAACCTTTCATCTCTTGGTTTGAATTCACCTCTACTTAACCATTCCTCTGTTTGTTCCTGATCAACATGAGGTTCTTCCAGAGGTTTTCTATACTTGCAACTATATTTATGCTTTCTTTCACTTTTCTTGCCTTCTCATCTGGTCCTTTACCTTATATTCTTTCTTTTGTTTGTTGGCACATTCAGCTGCTGCCTGATTTGTATCTACTTCTGGTTTGATTTCCATTCCTGCTTGATGCCTATATACTTCTGCTAAATTAAGCAGAGAAGTCATCTTAGATGTATTCTCCTCATGTTTCAAAACATTCACTACATTTGGGTCTTGTGAGGTCAGCAGATATATGTGGAGTCCTATAGATGCAGATCTATGCATGTAGTCATGTATAATTACTGGTTTTTATGTTTATAATGATGCTGTTAAAGATGTAACGAGTTCACATCTGCAAATACCATTTTTGTCAATGTGTGACTATTAGCAGAATGGGGAGATGTGCAGTACTCATGAAAGAATGCTGGAACTGTAGACAACATAATAATTTTTCTCAGGTATGTAAGCTGATTAAAAAAGGTTGCAAATGTTTTGAGAATGACTACCCAGCTCCAGATCCCCTTCACTGCTGGGTGCCCTTTACCACAGTTGAGCACACATGGTGAAACCATTAAGCCAGCCAAGTGCACTTTCCATTGTTGAAAGCCAAACATGCTTTCCCTTTGCCCAAAATCTCTTCCCTTATACTGGCATTGGAGGGGGCCAAGTCTATCAATCATCATGCTCAACTGTGTGTCAGGGTGGCATTCCTTCCAGTGAAGAGCATTGTTCACTGATCTGAGCTTCCAAAATCTTTGGTCATACAATAACCAGACTGTTCCCATTCTTATATTGTGAGCTTTGTGTAATGTCTGTAGGTACAACAGCAGAGGCAATATTAGCTCACACTTTCTTTCCACAGCCATAGCCATGTACAGGCCAAAGCTGACAACCCAATTATCTGAATTTCTTACTTTGATCTAGTACATTTGCTTCTTCCCATATGCAAGAAGGGCTGTCACCAAATCCTTGCTGCTTGAGCTATCCACTTCTAACAATTATTGTATGCCATCTGTTACAGTGAGAATGAAGATGTTAATGTACTTTGTCTACCATATTTTCTCCTTAATGGCAGGTGGGATGTGTGCTGTGATGTATGCCTTCGGAAGAAGGAAGGCTGAATGGTCCTCATGTATTTCCCAAAAGACTATCTCCCATGATTGCTAAAAAAGAGTTTTGTGACATGACAACTTGTTGATTTACAGAAGGTATATAGGAAAAGGGACATAGGCCATACCATGACTGGCTGTTTAATTCTACTATTTGAGGGGGTAGCTAATGTGATGCCCTGAACCCCTTTTCAATCACTAAATCATATAACCTAGCCCTTTCTTCCTCTGTTAATGAATTAAAAACCTCTTCTACATAAACATAAACATTGGCTCCATGACCTTTCCATTGTGGCCTTTCCTCATCAGTGTCTAATACCAAAGGTTCATTACCTTCTGTGTTGCCCGATAGCTGGTCTTCATCCAGTGCAACTGATAGTTATTCAACACAGGTGGTCTCTTTGGTCTCCTTGCAAGAAAGGTGCATCAGTTTCTTCTGTGTCCCTGGCCCTTCAATTTCTTAGGATCACCATCATCAAGGAAAGTCCTGGCTGCCTTGCTCAATCTTGTAGTCTGCTGGTCATGGTCCACAAGTAATGTACCAAATACAGTTTCTTCCTCTGTGAATAAATGTTGGCAGAAGTATGGCTAATTGATGAAGCTGAGCCCCTTCTTCATGGAAATCAAATCATTGCTGTGAGTTAAAAAATACACATTTTAGCCCATAGGTGTTAATCTGGTGTTACAAAAACTGGAGAGCAACTTAAACACAAGCAGGGTGATTCTTTACTTATCCAATATGGGACTGTCAGATAAGGGAATTAAACAGAGTTCTTGTGAACCTAGAAAGAACTTACTGATGGTTACCAAGCAAAGGGCAGCAGGGAATACTTGAACCTCCTATCCCCTAAACCTGAGACCTGCATCATTGGTGTGAGCTCACAATCAATCCCCGACATTTGTCTATGGACTGAAAATAACAACTCTACCAAGACATTTACTCTAAACTACAGTGAGTGCGGTTGACAATATGCTCCCACCTGTTTGTTTATTTCCTTGGATATATTATTATATACTTCTCCTACATTGTGTCTTATACTCCCTTTTATTTATTTATGTATTTATTTATTTATTTCTACAGCACCCTAAAGATCTACCAGCCAATAAAATACTCATTGTATGGAGCACCCTTGAAAGGTATGTAACTCCCTTGATTAAATGTGTATGTTTTACCTCATGCTTTATATATTTAAATGGCTGTGAGGCTGCAAGTTTTGCCTATACAATGAGGACAGAAATCACAATTCATAACTGTGGAGAAGTTGCTCCCTTCAAGCTTGACTAACAGCTGAGTCTCCTCAGCTGAAAGATATGCTCTTTGCTTGGACACCAAAAAACTGGAAGAGATCCGTTTAATGACTCCTTGTGGAGTATCGTCCTGCCAAAAGAAGTGTACATTGACTTGGACAGTAAGGAGGATTCAAACACAGATTGTCCCTATATCCCAGTCTCTCAACAGACTTTGTATTATAGTATCCTTTGTTTCTTGTTTTTTTTTTTCTTAGTTGACTAAAAGAAAATTTTATTTCCCTTTAACTTCATCAATGAGGTCCCTGTCATTGGGTAAAGGAGGAGACAGGTCCTCTCCTTAAACTTCAGTCCTTCTGTGAATCAAATTTAGTCCCCAGTGCCTCACTAGGCTGAGGTGCCAGATATACCTTGTAAGGAGAAAAAGTGCACTTGTTGCTTAAGTTGCTATATTATCCTATGCCCCATCCTTTTTTTTTTTTTGCTATCTCATACCAACATCCCTATCCATAATAGAACCAAAAACCGCTCTAACAAAAACAGCAATGTCTACCACAAATAAAAAACAAAACAAAACTAAACAGTGGTTCTCAGTTTCAAACCCGCACCTTCTCATCTAAGACACGCCACTTAAGCCTCTCATTCATACAGGTATCCATAAGGTCATTGTATCAATGGATTTAAGTCTCATAGAAATCTGCCATGTTTGATTTTTTTTTCAATAATGGCACTTTGCAAAACGTGAAGTGCAATATAGCCTTTGAATACCCTAGTAACCTCCACAATCTCATCCATATTAGCGCTCCACTATTTACTTATATTTTGAGACCATCTGTGCTAGCAGTAGTAACCTATATTTCATCTAAAATAATAATCCGTATCACCTATGGTTTCTAGGGCAAGCGGCCACTTGTCTACCTGATGGGAGGAAGATACAACCACAAGTCAGTCCTAACTCAGCCAGCTGCTCTGCTGAATGTGCAGGATCATGAGCAGGACTCAAGTTAAATACCCTGATTGTAACATAAGTCCTGTCCCAAGTTAAATACCCTGACTGTAACATATGCCCTGCCCCAAGATAAATATCCTGATTGTAACATATGCCCTGCCCCAAGTTAAATATGCTGATTGTAACATATGCCCTGCCCAAAGTTAAATATGTTGATTGTAACATATGCCCTGCCCCAAGTTAAATATGTTGATTGTAACATATGCCCTGCCCCAAGTTAAATATCCTGATTTTAACATATACCCTGCCCCAAGTTAAATATGCTGATTGTAACATATGCCCTGCCCCAAGTTAAATATCCTGATTGTAACATATGCCCTGCCCCAAGTTAAATATGCTGATTGTAACATATGCCCTGCCCCAAGTTAAATATGCTGATTGTAACATATGCCATGCCCAAGTTAAATATGCTGATTGTAACATACGCCCTGCCCCAAGTTAAATATGCTGATTATAACATATGCCCTGCCCCAAGTTAAATATGCTAATTGTAACATATGCCCTGCCCCAAGTTAAATATGCTGATTGTAACATATGCCCTGCCCCAAGTTAAATATGCTGATTGTAACATATGACCTGCCCCAAGTTAAATATACTGATTGTAACATATGCCCTGCCCCAAGTTAAATATGCTGATTGTAACATATGCCCTGCCCCAAGTTAAATATGCTGATTGTAACATATGCCCTACCCCAAGTTAAATATGCTGATTGTAACATATGCCCTGCCCCAAGTTAAATATGCTGATTGTAGCATATGCCCTGCCCCAAGTTAAATATGCTGATTGTAACATATGCCCTGCCCCAAGTTAAATATGCTGATTGTAACTTATGCCCTGCCCCAAGTTAAATATGCTGATTGTAACATATGCCCTACCCCAAGTTAAACATGCTGATTGTAACATATGCCCTGCCCCAAGTTAAATATGCTGATTGTAACATATGCCCTGCCCCAAGTTAAATATGCTGATTGTAACATATGCCCTGCCCCAAGTTAAATATGCTGATTGTAACATATGCCCTGCCCCAAGTTAAATATGCTGATTGTAGCATATACCCTGCCCCAAGTTAAATATGCTGATTGTAACATATGCCCTGCTCCAAGTTAAATATGCTGATTGTAACATATGACCTGCCCCAAGTTAAATATGCTGATTGTAACATATGCGCTGCCCCAAGTTAAATATGCCGATTGTAACATATGACCTGCACCAAGTTAAATATCCTGATTGTAGCATACGCCCTGCCCCAAGTTAAATATGCCGATTGTAACATATGCCCTGCCCCAAGTTAAATATGCCGATTGTAACATACGCCGTGCCCCAAGTTAAATATGCCGACTGTAACATATGCCCTACTCCAAGTTAAATATGCTGATTGTAACATATGCCCTGCCCCAAGTTAAATATGCTGATTGTAACATATGCCCTGCCCCAAGTTAAATATGCTGATTGTAACATATGCCCTGCCCCAAGTTAAATATGCTGATTGTAACATATGACCTGCCCCAAGTTAAATATGCTGATTGTAACATATGCCCTGCCCCAAGTTAAATATGCTGATTGTAACATATGCCCTGCCCCAAGTTAAATATGCTGATTGTAACATATGCCCTGCCCCAAGTTAAATATGCTGATTGTAACATATGCCCTGCCCCAAGTTAAATATGCTGATTGTAACATATGCCCTGCCCCAAGTTAAATATGCTGATTGTAACATATGCCCTGCCCCAAGTTAAATATGCTGATTGTAACATATGCCCTGCCCCAAGTTAAATATGCTGATTGTAACATATGCCCTGCCCCAAGTTAAATATGCTGATTGTAACATATGCCCTGCCCCAAGTTAAATATGCTGATTGTAACATATGCCCTGCCCCAAGTTAAATATGCTGATTGTAAAATATGCCCTGCCCCAAGTTAAATATGCTGATTGTAACATATGCCCTACCCCAAGTTAAATATGCTGATTGTAACATATGAGCCTTTTGCTCATAGGCTTGGATACAAAATCATCTGCTGGCAAACCATATTTGTGCCATGAAAATACTGCAAGAGCAAAACAGACATACTGATCTCCATTTGTCTGTCTTATTAGGGGCTTCACTATCACACAGCAATACCTGCACTATGTTACTACTTTGTAACATCCTCCATTTTTTCAATTTTTAAAAGCTGTAGCTGTGAAGATCACTCTTTGATTTAATAAGTCCTTGGGTCTTGTGTCTCTGCACAGTTGTTACTTTGTCTATATATCATGTCACTGGCTTATGTTACCTATGTATAGACAGCTTACACGACAATCAACATTTGAAGGTTTATTTTTTATTTATTTATTTTTTTGTGTCCACATACTTATTTCTGTACTTGCCGCCTCTGGGAGCAGTTTACACTGAAATGATATATATCTATATCTTTATATTTTGTGTAGCATTATTTCAGAGCCAGTGTACTTTCACTTTTTATTAACAAATACTTAACAAAATGTGTCTCGCTGTTTGTATTACTCAGTATCAAATACTTTGGATGCTTCTTTTATATTAGATGACTTCTGAATGAATGCATATTTGGCAAGTGGAAACGTAGTCATATTAAATTACCATTCTCTCAAAACATTTGTGTCTAAAAACCTAGCAATGAGAACAAATAGTTTAATAAATATCAACTATGGAAGTCGCTAACAATATTAAAATATATAATGAGATTAAATGTTTCTTAAGTGATGGTTATATATAACTGGAATATAGTTTATAACAATTTTCAGGCATAATTATGCTTTCTGTTCTTTTTAAGTAAGAAATTGAACCTTGGGTGGGTAAACAATACTCCAGAGGAGCTTTATATTTAATTTACCAGAGTGAGCTTTCAATTTAGAGCAGGCAAAGTAAAGAATAAATTTAGGTTACTGAATCTTAACTCAAGCATATGATTGCAATATAGGATGTAGTGTTGAAATTATCACTGAAAACTAGATGTCAGGCCATATATAAAAATAAGCCAACTAGGCAACTGACTAGAGTGCCATGTTTCTAAGCGCACTCTCTCTATATTTACGTATTTTTTTTTACATCAAGGAAATGCATTTTTTTCAGTATAAAAATGTTAAAACATGCCCACAGCATGACTGGTACCCCAGGTGGTAGGTACTCTGCTTGACCTGACTTTTCTAGTCAAATCACATTATGAACATTTCAAGACCATGCAGAAGAGATCTTGAGCAGTATTCAAATGTAAATGCAAAGCTGTGTTACAAACTCAGGAGGTTTTGTATCAACATGATACATTTTTTTTTGAAAAATAAGAAATATAAACCTCTAATGTCTGGTTTTATTGACTGATTGTAATTTTAAGGGGGGCATGTCCAACTTATGAAACCAAATCAGGGACATTCTGTAGAATTATAGTCAGTTAAGAAGATCAGTGTGAAGCTAACACAGATGCAGTGCTGTACTTTTTTAAATGATGCTGGCGTTCATCAGCCAGATACTTTTGAAAATATTTCTGACTTTCTCATTTGTGTATAGCAGCTGGAATACATAATGTATCATTTGTTTGGGGAAAATTAGGCAAAATAATATCACAATAGCCATCAGATGCTGTGGCTGAAACTGTTGCATGGGGTTGGGGATGGCTGGATGAAAGTGACTATCTTGCTGTTTGCTCAGTTCAAGCAGTCACTTTTTTCAGTCTGTGGGAATAGTGTGCATTTGTGGAAAGCAACATGGACTACTTAACTGCACACCTGAAATGCACAGACAGAGTAGGTGTAATTGCTGGAGCTGCCTGTTGGGGAAAATGAATAGTCATCTGCTAATGTTTGCTTATTATTCTGTTTTTGCAGGCCTAGTGCGATTTATGTGAAGGAACTTGGAATATTTCAGTATATGGCAATTGTTTGTTAGGGAAAACATGAAATGTATTATATGCCCATCCTCTATCACAATCCAATGTCTGAAGTTTTAACGGCTATACCTGCCTGGTGTGGGGTTCTTTGGATAAATGTAACAGACCCTCTTTTCACTTGCTCAGTTTAAACAGTCATCTCTCAAATAAATATATAAAAAAATAAGTAACAAAATAAATAAAATGCATCATAGGACATCCAGACTTTCACAGCTTCTGAATGACTGGTCGTCCCCACATATCAACGCTGTATAAGAGGGGTGCACAGTGGATAACTAATCTTGTACAGGAGCAGTGCAGTGACTAAAAGAAACAAGTTGGAAACATTCATTTTTTTTTTCACTTTAATCATAATCAAACGTTGGATGTCTATGCAGGTGGCTATCTTCTGGGTAAGGGTAAATAAGCATTCTGTTTATATAGGTCTAATAACAAATATGTTTTACTTATTTTTTCAGTTTTGTCCAAATCTGACTTCAGAGAAGTATACAGAAGGAAGCTTTTTTTAGGCAGGAGTCAGAACCAGCTTGAAATTTATATGTTTTGCTATTTGTACCTTTATTTTCATCCCAATTTAACACAAGAAGAGGTACACAAAAAGTGACTACCTTGTTTAAAGTGGGGTAGGGATGCAGGTACTATTTCTAGTTATGTATCATCACAAGTATTTGTCTTCTCCATTTATTGTGCACTATTATTTGACCAACTTTGAGTATTATATTTTGGCTACAACTCATTTCTTCATTTAAATAATAAAAATGAAGACTGAATTTCTTTCTCTATGCATAATTTTTGTTCAGGTCATCACTGAATAAAAAGGCTGGAAAAAAGCTCTAATATGTACCTCAGATCATTTATAACCCCATGACTTCTGGGTGTATTGTTGCTCCTACGCCCCCAGCTTAATTTATTTATTACAGTGTAGTCTTGTTTACTTAGGGTGTGTTGAAAGGATGCAGGAAAAAAAAATTAAGTTGAACAGCAAAGATTGAATTTTTTGTCTTAATCATAATTTTTGTTCAGGCCATCATTAGATGTAAAATTTGTTTAAAAATCTGTAAAATTTACCATAGAAGCATCTAGAACCCTATTGCTAGACCTCTGTCTTAATACAGTTGTTTTCTCAACTGTTATAAGCCTGCAGTCTTGCCTGTGTAAAATGCTTTGAATTAATTAATAATGCAAGAAGAACTGAAGAATAAGACAAACTGTATGAAATTAGAAGAAAAAAGTAATCTGGATGGTGTGGGTACATCAGAATGAGGGAAGGTGGTGGGAACACTGGGCAACTTGTACTGGGGGCAAGTAGGGAGCCATGGAGTTCCTTTGCTTAGTGTGCTAGTTCATCTAAGACCAGTCCTGCTGGCAGTGGTAACTTTTTACTTTTTGTTTTTTGTTTTACAGAAAATTTGAATAGATAGGTATCGTCGCATATTTTTGCCTTCCTCCTTATGTATGCATAGGTTCATAGGTAAGTACTAAGCCAACTGCCATGGGGCCTTTACAAACCAAGCCCATAGAAGTTCCTGGTGTCTCTATCAAGTAGAGGCACTGGAGTGATCCCTGGGATGAACTTTCTATTTCCCATCCACTCATCAAGATTTTTCTTGAAATGGGCCATTGAGGTGTTCTGCCTGACATGTATGGGAAGTCTATTCCAGAGCATGGGCAGCCTCTGGGTTATGAACCTGTCCCTCCAGCAGGTTCTGTTGATTGTGGTAATGAGGTTGAGGTCCCTAGGGTGTGGGGTGCGAAGGGATTGGGATTTCTTTAGGTGTAACATTTGTAACAGGGCTGGGTCAGACACAGCTTTGTAAGTTAAGCAGATGATAGATGATATGAGAGAGAGAAAAGCTGGAGTTTTTTTAGCCTGTCCATGTAGGACATGTGTTTAAGGCCTAGGATACTCTTAGTGAGGTACTTTTGTGGCCTTTCCAGTTGTTGCAGGTGTTTAGTGAGGTACATGCCAAATAGGGCATTAAACTCGATGATTGGTCTAATGAGGGAAAAGTAGAGTGAGATGATGACCTCTTTCTTCCTGGATGCAAAACCCTTGGTAATGAGATGTGCCACATAGAAGGACTTTCTGACCACCGTGGCAATGTGGTGGTCAAAGGAGAGGTGACTGTCAACCTGTGTCCCCAGATCTCTTATAACAACTTCAGTGTTCAGTGGGCTACCATCAGTGTGGTAATTAGTGGGAACTTAGTTTTTCCCAAAGGGAATTATGACACATTTTTGGCATTAAGCTTAAGGCCATGGTTTCGACATCAGTCGTTGGTCTCAATGTGGCCTTTCTGTAGGACATCTACATCACTGGGGGAGTTAATAATGGCTCCCAGCTTGCAATCATTGGTGAATTTGGTCAACCAGAGTCCCTCCGTGTTGGCCTGGACTTCTGAGAAGTAGATGCCAAACAGAAGAGGACCCTGTGGGAGTCCATTTGTGACTGGTCAGCAGTCTGACCTGGAGTCTGCTACTTTCACACTGTGGGTTCTATCTGTGAGCCAATTTGCAACCCACCTAGTGATATAGGGGTTGATGCCTTGTTTGGTGAGACTATCAATAATTCCTGAGTGGGGAATGGTATCAAAGACCTTGGCCAGATCCAGGTAGGCTGTATGAACTGCCTTGCCCTCATCCATAGCTCTAGTGACTGACTCAGAGAAGTCAACCAGGTTGAGCAGGCATTATCTACCTTTCAGAAAATCAAATTGCATGGGATCCAGAGTTTTGGAGATTCTCTATATCCTTGTTAATTAGGTCCATGATGATGCACTACATAGCCTTACATATCAGACTCATCAGGCTAATGGGGCAATATTTTCCGGGGTCTGTAGTCACTCACCCTATGGAGAGGGATGATTGTAGCAGTGCGCCATTCTGTAGGGACAAAGCCTGAGGTAAGGCTGTGATTGAACAGGGCACACAGGTGTTGTGCCAGTTCACTTTGTATTTCATGTAGAACACAGCCAGGGATATTGTCAAGTCCCATGGAAGTTGTATTCTTGGCCTTGGACAATGCAGCTTTAACCTTTGCTGCAGTAATGCTGGGTGCCTGGCATTCTTCCGGCACTGTGATTACTCCTTTGTGGGGGGGGGTAAAGTTGGCACTGAATCTGTCGGCCGGTATGTTGGCAATATCTGTTGCCTCAGTATAGGAGGTACCATTGTGCAGTAACTCAGAGCAAATCTGGTAATTGTCATGGAGGTTATTGATATAACTGTAGAAGGCTTTGTGGTTGTTTTTAGTGTCTGCTGCAATTCTGCCTTCATAGCTAGCTTTAGAGGTTTTGATGAGGGACCTCAACTTTTTGTTGATGCTAATAAGGGAGTTTTTCCAGTCTTGGGATTTCACCTTTTTCCTGCAACAGTTTCTTCCTTCTATTGTAGTGTTTGTTAATGGCAGGGGACCACCAGATTGGCTTCCTTTTTTTTTGGAGGAGAGCATCTCGGTTCTGTTGGGTATGGCTAGTTCCATGCATTTATGTACGTGTTCGTACAGTGCATTGGTGTATGATTCAGCAGTCATGCACCTATTTTGCATTTGCATGGGTGCCATGAAGTTAGCCACCTCTGCTTTTAGGAGCCCAAAGTCAGCTTTGGAGAAGTTTTTCATGGTGGTTACTTTTGTTGCTGGTGTGGGTAAGATGTGGATATCCATGGCAATTAGTTTGTGGTCGGATCTAATAATAACCAGGTCAAAGATGTTCCTAACTCTAGTGGGGGTAAAAATGAGCTGGTCCAGTGCATTGGAATTAATGAATTCTAGGAAGTTTTGAGCAAGTGTATTGGTGCATGAGTAGTTTTTCCATTTGATGGAGGGGTAGTTGATGTGACCCCATATGAGCATGTTGGCTTGGACCTTAATAGTTTCCACGGTGCTTAGGAACGTGGAATGAGAGTCTTGGGACATGGATGGGGACCTATAGCAGGCTACAACCTGAATTGCCATCTTACCCACTGTTAGTTGTACATGAAGCATCTCTGATGTGTTATGCTAAGCTACTAGTCTGGAGGTGTGCATATCCTTTATGAATATGGAGATGCCACCGCCTTTGGAGCTTCGGTCCATTTTCTGGGGCTGAAAGGTGTGGAATGAGTTATAGCCAGGTAGTGTATGCATGCTTTCTGCTGCTTTAAACCAGGTCTCCATTACAGCACAAATGTCGATGTTCTACATTATGAGGAGTGCTTTGAGTGAGCGCATCTTGAGATTTAGCCTTCTAGCATTGAGCAACATGACCCTCAGATTGCATTTATTTATAGCTGTTACGGTGTTAATTTGGTCTTTGGAACACCACCTGAAAAAGGCACTATAGGGGTGGCAAGAACCTTAGCCAGTATCTGGAAACCTAGGGGTGACAGATGCAGGCCATCTCTGGCAAAGCATCAAGGTCTGTCAATCATGTCATCCCAAGCAGACAGATACTAGATCCCCTTAGAAAGACACCGGAAACTTAGCCAAGTGTTGAAGTCAATCATTTTCTGCTTGTACTGTGGTATAATTCTGGGCAAAAGTAGGATACTGATCAGGGCTAGGATCATACCTGCCTGGGCCACAGAATCCAAGAGATCCTCCATGTCTCTTTTCATGTAGTCCAGGGAGGTACATCTCAGGTCATTCACACCCACATGGATAATGACAGAGTCATACTTGTACTTGTTGTGCAGTGACCTGAGTGCGTGTGTTATGTGTCAGATCCTGGCACCCGACAAGACAGCTGATCGTTACCTTCTTCTTATTCAACCTAGTGAGTGGGACATCAGTGTGCCTCACTATTGAGTCACCTATGATTAGTGTATTGGACAAGCTGTTTTGCCTTAGGGAGTTAGGTTGAGGGGCACACTGTGTAGGTGAGCTATGTGTCTCGTGATTTGTGCTGTGATATGGTGGTCGAGTACATTTCTGATTTGGAGGTCTCTGCTGTTTGGAAAGATTTCTATTGAGAGCCTCCATGAAGGTGGGCATGTGGTTTGTGTTTTTGTGTGATAACTATGATGGTGAGTGTTCTGGATAGCTGTTCCATGTGGTGTGGTGCAGCTGTTGACTTTCTCCTCTTGACCAGCTGTTCCGGTCTTGGCTGGAGAGTGCATGTCTTCCAGTTTGGATATATAAATGCATCTCTCACAAGTCTGAGTGTTGGGAGGTAAGAGAAGAGGGTTGTCTGTGTACACAAGGCAGTTGCTACACTGAGTCAGACTGCCCAAGTTCACCAAGTTAATAGGAGAAAGTACAGGGAACTGACCTTTAGATGTGCCAGGAGGGGTGGTCATTATTAATAAGTACTGGAGCTGTTTCCTTGTAGGATGTTTAGTGCTGTTAGCACTTATGTGTGCTACAATAATTGCTACAAGAAACCAGTTGAAGTGATAGGCAGATAAGCTAGTTAAATGCAAGAGAGAAGAGAACTAGCAAGATCTAAGGGAAAAACTGAAGAGCAGACTTTCTGGCACCAGTAATAGTTTACTCTAGCTTAGTGGCACTGCACAGTGCGCAAACGTGCAAACATGGGTTTTTAAAGGAGAAAGTTGAAGGGGAGCTAGAACCCACTCCACTTGTGTTAGATAGGCTACCTAGTGCTTACCACTCCACTGATAAGCAGAGAGGCTTCCCTTTAACACAGAATGTTCTGGGGAACTCATAAACTACAATACAGTTCTGAATACAGCAAATCTGTATCTGGACTATTATAGTAACAGGAAAGGCGGGAAAACAAGCTAGGACTTTTTTTTTAATATAACAGTAGCAAATGAGCAAACTGATTTAAACAAATTAACCAATTAACCAATATAAAAAGCTCAAAACTGAGCCCTGTTCCAGCAGTCTTCAATCAGACAAGCTCTAGCTGCACACCCCTGCCACTAGGGTGCAGGGGAACCTTCTCCAAAAAAAAGATTGCCTAGATTAGTGCTCAAGTTATACAAACAAAGCTAGATTCAGCAGGTCTGAATCTAGTATATGCTACAGCAAACAAGGCGCACCGATTTCAGAAAGAAACTGTTCAAATACGCAGACACAATAAGCCTTTAACCAGAAATTCCCAGCTCAGAAGGGCATAATCTACTCTCTCCTCCCACAAGAGTGCAGCCCACAAACCTTCTTAATGTAAAATAACTGGCCTGAAGCCCAAGTGCTTAAGCCAGAACTAAGACACTTTTAGAATAACAGACACTAAGCCTTCAATCACCAACTCCCAACTTAGAAAGATGTAAGCTACCCGTCCAGCCACAAGAGTACAGACCACAAACCTTCTTAATGTAAAACAACTGGCCTGTAGCCCAAGTGCTTAAACCAAGAGACTTAGAATAACAGTTACAATTTAACCAGGCTGCTAACAAGCAGTAATAAATGTATGTCACATGTCCATGCTGACTGTACAGTGCTGTGTTGAGTATGTCATTTTGTGGTGTGCTTTTGCCTTCCTCGTCATGTATGTGTGTCATGTGTCCATGCTGTCTGTGTCATGTGTCTGTGCTGACTCTACAGTGCTGTGTTGTTCCTGCTATTAAGTGCATCAGGTGCTCATGATTTGTTATTTTGTACTGAAGCTGATGCTGTCAGATTCTGCAGACAATTAGGCACTATTTATTATTATCAGGCCAATATCTCTGCTGCCAGTAAAAGAATTCCCTTTGTTATAGTCATTTTATAAACACAGCTTTGAGTTAAATCTAAGCATCCTTTGGATTGATCATATCATAAGATTCTTTGGTATTGTACATGTGATTAAAAACAGCTACTCAAAGAAGTAACTCATAACCTTAGAAATATGGCGTCAGACAGCAAGTAAAGACTCACAGACCTAGCCCACCCATGTAATATGTAATCAGTGGAAATCTGGGTGATTACAGAGAAGTCTGGACCTTCTATAACTACGAATCAGAAATAGCAAGTGGCATTTACTGATGTTCTTTATAACTGACAAACATACTCTAAGCAACAATAGTCATTTTTTCTCTCACTACTTGCCAAACATTTAAGAAGTGTAACTCTTATTTTTTTTCTATTGTGTTAGGCCACCACTTTGCAGTTAATGGGTCTATATCACTTCGTCAAAATGGCAGAAGTTCAAACACCATATGTTCGATCTTCTAACCTCGAAGTGCAAAACCATCGAAGGCTTAGAACAGTGATTTTTTCCCCAGGGGAAAAAAATGTTCCAAGAAACGCACACACAACACAAGTACACCAAAAAACAGCAATCCACACACATACACTTAAAATCCTACCTCTAACCCTACACTAAACTGTACATACACTACTATCTATCCACTTACCTTAACCCAAACCCTAACCCTAAGGTCCATCACTATCGCACACTCACCTGACCCGCGCCCTAACCCTAACTCACCTATCCTGCCCTAACCCTAAAGTCTCTAACTATCGCACACCCTCATCACCTGCGCCCTAACCCTAACTCACCTAACCCATGCCCTAACCTTAACATCCACACAATCGCACACTTACCTGAACCTGACCCATAACTTTCCACCACATTGCTGAAAATCACGAAGCCACAGAAAAGGCCCACCAAATTCTTTTCCTGGGAAAGAATTTGGTGTTCCACGGCTTTGCGATAATCAGTTTTCGAACTTCACAGTTCGAACATATGGTGTTCAAACTGCTGAAGTTTTGACAAACTGATAGGAACCTGCAGTTAACAGCTGTACAAATAAATAGACAGTATTCAACTTTTTCTTCACTGTGCTGCACATTTTCATCTGCAGTCATCAAGTCTCTCTCACAACTCTTGAAAACAGGGAACCCGTGGGAATTTTTGCAGCGGGGTGCAAACCCAGAGCCACCCCATGCAGCCCCCCCACAGCAATTCCAGTGTCTCATTACTTGACTATTTCTCCTCAGTTGCCATAAACACTGCTCAAAACTCTCAGTGTACATATTATTTTATGCTTTATTTCTACAATGATTACAGATATTTGGATTTAATTTACAACTTTCATTTCATATTTTATAGCACAAACGCTGATACATATTTGTTAAACAAAGCAATAATATTACAATGAAAACAGACTTAGCATTAAAACTTCTTTACCTTTGAAACTCACATTCACTGAAACAGCACTGAAACCCACATTCAAAGAAAATGCATCTGGCCAAAGGCAGGTTAAGTTTTCCTTTGGGCTGTTTTCAAATCATAGGACCCTTGCACACATTTTTAGGACCATGCAAAAGTTGTTTGATTCACCTTCCTGATTGTATTAGTTATAATATATAATAGTTGAATTATATCCCTTGTATAATACAGCACCACTTGTTAAAGTGTGTTTTAAATTTATAGTTTTGAACCAATAATGACAAACTGCCAAATTCAGAACATTTCAACCATAAAAGACCACTCAAACTCATACCTCTCAACCCCTTATAGCAAGAAATCTGGACAAAGCCATAAATAAAAGTGGTACAAAGGTCCAAAAGTAGGGACATTTTTTTTAAAATATTGTTCTTACAAACTTATAAAGTTTATAGAACAACAGGGTTTGCATTAGCATGACTTTTCTAAAGGGTTTGAAGTCTGAAACTCAATTGTATGTCATTATTTTCTAACTTCAGTCTTTAATGTTTTGCCACTAATTTGCCAGAAAACCGCAAAAGACCAAAAATATCAGGCAAAAAAACTTCTGTCATTACAATCCACCAATATCAGTCAATATTCACAATATCTGTAGAGTTAACGGTCCTCTGAATAATTCCACATCAAAGAGATCTGAAATTAATAATAAAGTTGCTGCTAGAAAACAACTTTATATTTTGGTGTTTTATCTAGAAATTCAGTGTCTGCTGCCCTTGAAGAATAAATTGCCTAGGTTACATTAAAAAAACGGTAAGCTGGTATATTGCAGTAGGGAATGGGTGGCAAGCTGAAAAACTGGTTCATAGTTACTAGGCATCTCATCCAAAGGAGGAGATACTCAGGACTGCAGCACCCCACCCATACCTTTCAACTGTACAGATTTTTGCAGAATGTCCAGATCTTGTCCTCATATTTTTGGTCCATTTTTCATAAAAATGTGGTTTTCTGGCAAGTTACTGGCAAATCATTAAAGATTGAAGTTAGAAAATAATGACATACATTTGAGTTTCTGACTTCAGACCCTTCAGAAAATTCATGCTAATGCAAAACCTGTTGTTCTATAAACTTTCTAAGTTTGTAAGAGCAATATTTAAAAACAATGTCCCTACCTTTGGGCCTTTGTACTACTTTTATTGATGGCTTTCCCACCCCCTTAAAATACAAATCTACATGCTGTGGGTGTAGAACCTACAGCCCACTGCATCAAGATGTAAGCATGCTACCTGCTGTACTACTAACTGTACTTTAAAACTCTATAACACAATAGTAATACAGTTTGCTAAACAACGCAGTTGCACATTTTAAGCAGACTTAGCATGAGCAGCAGTAAACTTCTCCTCCCTTGAAGCTCACAATTCCTTAAAAATGCACTTGAAAATAAATTCCACCTCTCACTAGGGCATTTCACTCCCTCACATACACACACTCCTCATCCTCTTAGGGCAAGAAATCTGGAAAAAGCCTAAAATAAATAGGGACAGATTATAAATATTGCTCTCACAAACTTAGAAAATTGCTAGAATAACAGGATTTGTGTTAGTATGCATTATTCTAAAGGATATGATGTCTAAAACTCAAATGTCTGTCATTATTTAGTAACTTCAATCCTCTTTAGGAGGAGAATGGGGCAAAACTCTGGACAATCTGCAAAAGCCTGGATAGCTGAGGGGTATGTGACCTCCCTCTTACACACACACACACACACACACACACACACTCTCCTTCTCAATCTCTTAGCACAAGAAATATAATGTTGAGGGCAAAGGCCCAAAACTAGGGACACATTTAGAAAGTTAGTATAATAACATGATTTGTGTTAGAATGCATTTTCTGAAGGATATGAAGTCTGAAACTCAAATGCATGTCATCATTTAGTAACTTTAATCCTTAGCTCATCCCAGTGATTTGTCAAAAAAATAGAACTTTTATGAATAACAGATCAAAAATATAAAGCAAAAATCAGGACATTCTGTGAAAATCTGTACAGCTGAGAGGTATGACACACATACATACCCTACCACTTTAGAAAGTGGATAGAACAACAGGTTTTGCATTAGCATGCATTTTCTGAAGGATATGAAGTCTAAAGCTCAAGTGTCTTCTACTGTTTTCTGACTTGAGTCCTCATTGATTTACCAGAAAAACACAATGTTATAAGAAACAAACTGAAAATATGAGGCAAAAATCTGGATAATTGCAAGGTATGACCCCCCCCCCCCCTTACACATGCTCCTACTTCCCTCTTACTTACACACAAACACACATCCACACACTCCTACCTCCCTCTTACACACAAACACACACACACACACACACACACACACACACACACACACACACACACCTACCTTAACCTACCGACTTCTTACATACAACCATTTGTACCACTACCTACCTACCTACATGTTACATCCACACACCCCTACCTATCTATTTCTTACACACACACACACACACACACACACACACACACACACACACACACACACACACACACACACACCTTAACCTACCGACTTCTTACATACAACCATTTGTACCACTATCTACCTACCTACATGTTACATCCACACACCCCTACCTATCTATTTCTTACACACACACACACACACACACACACACACACACACACACACACACACACACACACACACACACACACACACACACACACACACACCTCTTAAACACTTAAACACACCTACCTCTCACTTGTAGATTCGTCCGCAATCCAAATGTCTTCTGGAATTCAACTTCTGTGTGGGCACGGAAGATGAAGATGTAAACCATCGGTCACACAGAAGCAGAAGACAAAAGCAAGTTGCAAGTACCTGTTGCGTCTGTGCGACTGGCCGCAAATGCCAAAGGGTATTCTTAAAGAAGAACACCCTTAAAAAAACAACATTTTTTTTTCTTTTAATTTAAAGAAAATTAGTCTCCCAGCTAGCCAGTTTCAGGGGAGTGCAAGTGCACCCCCTTGCACCGGCCTGCAGGTACCCTTGCTTGCAAATCATTATGGTGACAGTAATACAGGCAACCCTCAGAAAACAGAGCTCCATTTTACTTTTTTTATTTTATTAACAAAACCTCTTATAGGATGAATGACTGAGATCCCTAAATGCCTTCTCTACATTTTGTATTTTTACCCTAAAAATGTTTTTGGCTCTTTTCCCTCTTCATGTCTAACACCCACATGAAATGCACAATTATACTATCACTCAGTTCATTTTTGGAGAATGGATGGAGACGGCATGCACATTCCCCAGGAGAGTTGAAAAGTAAAATAGCAGCTGTATACTTTTTTGTGATGTAACAACTGAGTGGCTATAAAATGTACACGGCAAAGGTGAGCAGACCTTACATGTGTGCTTTGGGCCATGCAGCAGCAGCAATCTTCTGTTCACAGAGCAGCTTGAAAATGGATGCAACTCATGTCTTTAGGATTGTTAAGTTAGAGGAGGCTATGTGGTATCAAACATTAAGCAGCTTTCAGTCTGTAATGGAAATGTCTTGAGGTGAGATTTAACTATTATACTGAACTGATGGAATCAAGTAAGCTAGAAGTAGTTTATTTATGTTTTAAATACAATGCACTGATATTGATGCATACTTTTTGTAATAGCCCCACACCTGATGAGAAGTCCCTATCTTTCATAAAGACGATTTATGACATAAGCTACATTATTTACAATCATAAATGCGGTACAGAAGTATTTCTATTAATGTGCAGTACTGGTATATAATTGTAATGGCAGTTATGGAGAATACTGGGCCATGTGTAAAAGTATACTGCTGATGTGATGTTATGGCAGTTGCAAAGAAAACTTACAAAGTACATTGTTCTCCATAATCACCAGGAACTGCTGGCATTACAAAAAAGCAGGCCCCAGTTAAAAGGGGGAAAGGGTACTGAGGTTTCTGGGTACAAATTCTTCAGGAATGATGGAAAAGGGACTGAAAGAGATGGAGTAGTGGAGTATACACAGCATAAGTTAGGCATCGGATGTGGGGTCATAGAGGAAAAATGCAATGTTACCCCACAAAGAATACAAGGGGCATGTGGAATCAGGACACAGATTACATGATCTGGTGGTTTATCTAGACAAAGACAACAATTGGTGAATGAGTGCAGTATATCATCTCCAATCTAATCAAGGGAAGAGGTTTGGAGACTGGAAGAACCAGTAAAGAAATGGACCAGGAGAAAGAGGGTATCAACATGAAACATCTGAAGGTCCTGGGCATAGAGGAAGCTGGAGCTAGCTTAGAGTTTGTTTGCTTGTTGAAACAGAATAAGTAGTTTGTATAATGTTTTTAAGATTATTGGATAATCAGTTTGATTTCCAGATAGTCCAAAAAAATGGATAGGTTGCAAACCTATGGTTTTATGACAGTGTTATAGCTACATTTCAGAGAAGAGTACTTTCATGCATTGTCTACCTGGACTTTACCAAGCCTCTAACTCTGTCATTCATTGGCAACTGAGAGAGCAAGTGGAGATCTTGCTGATAAGATGGAGATTAATCCACAGAAATGCTGTATGAGAGTAGGACACAAAGGACTTTTGTGTGAAGTGCAATGTCAGGAACATGAAAGGCGACACGTGGGCTTCTGCCTTGGTCAGTCCTGGACTTTGAGCTCTTTGGTGTACCTAAAAAGGATCAAACTCTTTGCTATTGACCTAAAGGTAAATGCAGCAATAAAGGACAGGATGGATCTAAGAAAGGTTTTGAAAGGCTGGCTGAATGAAAAGCAAGGTGGCAGTTTAGGTTCCCTGCAAGCTAAATAATAATCCTAGAGTGAAGTATCAGAAAGACTGCATAGATCTGATAGCAGCTGAGAAGAAATTAGATTCTGAATATGTACCCTTTGGCTGACACATTAAATCAAAGGCCCATCTGTTTCAGTTGATGGTAGCTCATATAGATGTAGAAGATCCCAAGGCACCTATTAAAAAAGAGTAGGGGAAGTTCCCTTTGCCCCCTGGCCAAATCTCCCTCAGCCATATAAATGCCACATTGGCTCTCCCCAAAAAGAAGGCCACTAGCCTAGTAGGACTAACCCCATCAACAAAAGGCAAATAAATAAAAATAAGTAATAAATTAATAAATGCAGGACTGGGTCACCAAGAGCAGAATAGGAGGACAATGGCAACAACAATGACAATGCTGGGGTATATCTTCAGATTGATAGATTCCAGAGACACTGATGTAATGTTCAACAAGGACCCAACCCTGCTGATAAAGCCACAGCTTGAGTAATATATGCATCTCTGGAGGTCACAGGAGGAAATCTTTATCAAGATGGAGGATGTTCAGAGGAAAGCCATCAAAAAAGTGCATAGCATCTAGGGTAAAATATAAAAGAAGACACAAATGAAGTTGTAATTTTCTCTGAAGACTCTGGCGACGAGAAAGAACAAATACAATAAAACAAACCAAACTATGCAAAATGATATGCTATACATTTTTATGGAAAACTGTAGTAAGGCAGAATGTAGTATAAAGTTTTTGGTCATTCATTCTCCCATTATGGGAAGATGGACCCTATCCCAGCAGACAATATAGATATAAGGTAAAGAAGCAATCCTGGATGGAGCACTAGTCTTTTCCTGCAGTGTGCATAACGCAGATTACCAAACCTGGATGGGATGCCAGTCCATTGCAAGAGACAGATATGCATGCACACACACGTGTACACACACACACACACACACACACACACACACACACACACACACACACACACACACAAAATGTCACACACAATCTCACACACACACATTCACACACCACAGACCACACACAATTACTGGTAATTCAGATTATAAAGTTACATGGTGATGAATATTTAAGATATTTAGGATATTTACGGAAAACAGAGACCCCATGGCAATTCAAATAGGCACTGGTAAGACATGCAAACTCTGCAGGAAAATCACCCAAGCCAAGTACTGAACAGATAATGTAAGGAGGATTGCAAACTAGTTAACTTTAGAATTGTAATAGTAATGTTAAAAGCTGAATAAAAGGAATTTAATTTGTTTTAGCAGTACTTGTAATTGTAAAATATAAATATGAAAATGTATTATTACTCTGATTTGTTGAAGCATTTCTCTTACATCTGTATTTCCAAAACATAACTAGCTAGTTACTGCTAAAAATATTGTTTCTGTAAGCACTTTTAATGTTACTAAGCAATTTTTTCTTAGGCATAGGACTAAAGATAATATTTTATACTGCCATTAGTATGTTATTGTCATACCAAATTAAATTGCTTTCCTGTAATATATCTTAAGTTATATACAGTAGTAGTCTGATTATTATACCAACTCAAGCAATACTTTATAGAAACATATAAGTTTTGCAAACTTAAGTCTCATGTATTTTTCTCATCTGACAGTTCTGCCCACTCATAAACTCCTACTCGTAAGCAGGAACCTTTTAATGACACTCACCCTGTCACAGATGGCAATTACAGTTCATAGGAATTTTGCAGTCTTTTTCAGGAAGTTTATTGCTTTAGGATATTGCTGGTAGGATACTCCAGCACATTGTTTCATGCTGAATTGACTTTCCCCATTTACACTTTGACTCACATTTTATCATAAAACATTCAACCTTTAGAGTGAAATTAATGTAGGTTAACTCTTGGTTTAGAAAAGCAACTGGAACATAGAAGTGGGAGCAAAAGTAGGAGTGTTTCAAGATTTAATTGTTGTGTCTTAAATCATTGATGGCAGCTGAAATTTAAAGGATTTTCATTTTTATTTAGGTAATTATGTTTTCTGTACAGATGAAAATGACAGTTGTATTCCAAAAGTCTAAACTAAGACTCACTAATCCCAAATAAGATCCATCTAAAAAAATAAAGTTAAAGGTTAATATTTGCAAAATGCAAAAAAAAGCATCTAGAACAACAACCTTAAGCCAAAAGCCATTAAGAGATGTATGTTCCCTGGCACAGATTTTAAAAATGGCATTTACATATTTTTAGTTCAAACTGGAGATATTTACTTGAGTCTTTAATTCCCATGCCAGTTAGAGTATAGCATGCATTGTGTAAATGAAATAATCAATTTTAATAGGTTCATAGGTTCATAGGTCTGTACTAGGCTAACGACTACAAGGGTCTTTTAAGCTTAGCCATGCATCCAAAATCTCTGACAAGTTCTGATACCCTTGATAAGTGTAAGCATGGGCCTGTGAGATGAACCATTTACAGGTTACCTGTGTCCATTAGAAACATAGGTGCCAGTCTAGAGATGAAGTTCTGGTTTCCCATCCAGTTGCCCAAGTTGCACTTGAATTGGTTTATGGAGCAACTCTGATTCACATGCCTGTCAGGTGAGTCTGAAATGCTGCTTAGTATTTCAGTTTTCTGGTATGTCGCAATGCTGCTTGGAATTTCAGGGGTGCATAGTGCTACAGTACACAGTGTGACTCTATAACAATATATGGAAAAATTGGCACAGGCAAAATGAAAATAGGAATAAAGTAACAATGTGTGTGTGTGTGTGTGTGTGTGTGTGTGTGTGTGTGTGTGTGTGTGTGTGTGTGTGTGTGTGTGTGTGTGTGTGTGTGCGTGTGTGTTTGTGTGTGTATGTATGTATGTATGTACATGTGTGTGCATGTTTGTGTTCAGAAGGCTAAGAGGAATGCAATTACTCATGATTGGTGATTTAAGAATTAATCACTTTTTGAGGGCATATGAGTAAAAGGATGTTACATAATCCACAGTTTAAGCTGTCTGATGCAAAAACAATGAAGGCCTACAAATATGTAAAATTGCAAAGGTATGCAGCTTGCTTAGCAGGGCTGGAAACATGTTTTTCCAGGCAGGCTGCTGTGCAACTGAGGGGATCAATGGTCTACAATAGGGTCATATGAATTGCACCCCAAGCTTGCCTGTTAGGTATTTGATGTTAACACTAGAAATAACTAAAATTTTTCATTACCTCACAATAGTCAGCTTATCTCTCTATACATGACCAATAAAATACTCTTTGCTATGTATGCTAAACTCCAAGATAGTGCTACATCATCCTCTTAGTCCAAACACATAGCTGACTCCAAAGATACCTCCAATGCTTTAGTCCCTGTTGCAAGTTCCATCAGGTTACAACAGAGGAAGAAAACAAATGCCTAATAATGCTACAAATTATGGACTTTAGACCCTAATGGGCATATGCCAGGTTTCTAAAAATATACAACACGCTTATACCTGTTCCTCTCCAACACATCATTAACAGCTCCCTCAAGCAGCTACTTTCCTGGTTATTGTAAAGAGACTATTATTATCCCTTCTTTGTAATTAGGTGAACACCTCTGCAGTGCTAAGTTAGCCAGCCACGTACCTGGAAAGCTATGGTGTGCATACCAAAAGCCAACAAGACTTTCACAAATGCTAGAATACCTTAACTGCTGCTATTGTCCTACCAGTAGCATCTGATGCAATTTTAATATGCACAAAAGGAAACTAATTGGAGTAATATACATAGATTTATCAAAAGCATTTCACAGCCTGGCAGTTAAAAGAGAGGACTACTGCTATTAGTTGCTAACAAACTACTTCCTGTAGTTCAGGATTTGATTCCCTTATCCTCCATTTGCTTACTGTTTGACTCTGAGAAGACCACTTCAGTAAACAGGGCAATGGGGTATTTGTGAGATGGGGCTAAACTTTTTAGAAGTTTCCCAGACAGCATGCTAGCTACCTGCATATGAACATATGACAGAGTGCAATGCACAGGGTTACTTTCCGAGCATAAACTACATCACCTGTTACTCTAACTAAGTACCTATAATGCTATCTTCTTAATAAGTAATTCAAAGTGAGTCAGGCTCGCATTCAGTTAAAATCATTATGTGTGACCATCTGGAGTCTCTTCTGGGTTACTTATGACTTACTAGCTTCATTTTAAATAACATCCCATAATACCAAGCACAACTTTAAGAAGATAACATGGTCATCTCTCCTGTTGTCAAACCATCTTAAATTAATTAGCAGAATTTTCTCAAGACTTCAGATATATTCCAGTGGTACAGAAAGTACGTCTGAACATTAACCATGAATTAAGTAAAATAAAAACAGCAGGCATTTCACTTGGGTTGTCACCTTTAAATGGTTTAGTGCTGTACGCAACAGATGGTCAGCTGAATTCCACCACCCTCAACAAGGATGTCTTTATCCTGAATCAGTTTAAATATATTTCTTCATCTCTAGGTCCTCACTTGCCTTTCTGTCCATATATAAATAAGGTACTTTCTAGGGTTAATTAACTGTTAGCAGCTGTCACAGGCTACTTTATCAACCAATTAATGAGGCCAGAAGCACAATGAGAAAAGGGTTGGTGTTACCTATCTTCAGTCATTGGCTACTGGTTCAACTACTAACTCATAGGCTTTCAGTAGTGATAAAAATGAGCAACATACTGTGGAGAAGGCACTAAGTATAGATCAATAATGTGTTATCTTTTACAAGGAACACATGCTGTATACTGATCAGTGATCTATGTGACAACATTGCTTCCTTATTTAGAAGATTCTGCACTTGAAACACTGTGCCATATTATGCCAATTTTAGAAAAAAAAATGCAAGTGAAACCTCTGTGTCTTAGATAGGAATGACTTTACAGTGGTACAGCCTCTTTTTACTAAGGCCTTCTCTGTGAACCCTCCAAGAATATGAAATGTACCTCTCACTGAAAAATCAAAGTTGTTTGTTCTAAACTCAAAAGACAGAAAATATCATTAGTGGGTTCTATATAAAATTGCAGTGGTGCATACTTAGTACTGATGGAGTATTCCTGTCTATAACCACACAGCTATAGTACTTCTTCATATACAGTCACTAGGCTTACAGTCCAAGAGACCATTGAGGAGTCTAGTCCAAATTCCCAGTTGCTCCCAAGCACTGTCTGGTTAAGTGACGCGGTTAAGGTCATACATGTGACAAGTGAGGGCTGAATAAGTCAAACCCTGTGCCACAGGAACTACTGCTCTGAGCTTTAACCCTCTGCATCTACTGCCACACATCCAATCACCAGGAGTGGAAATAGAAGTCAAATTCCAAGTCAAAGTAAACTTTACTGTTATTTAGAACTAGAAACGTGTAGCCTAAACAAAATTCTGTGCATCAGCTCAATTCTTGAGATTACAAAGGAAAGTGAAACAAGCAGCCTATCAACCACAAGAGGACTGGTTTCCAGCTCTGAAGTTGTACCTTATTGGCTGCTTGGGCTGCATTTCTATCCCTTTTAACTTTCCGCCTTAAAAGCCCGTGTTTGGTGGGTTTGCGCTTGTTTTAGCTACACGGATCCTGTTTTGGCATCCTGCAGACTACAAGAGTAGCAGAAAGGAGAGTGACTTTGTGTGATTCTAAGTATCTCCATATTACTTATTGCTGCTTAATATTGCCTACTGCATTTTATTTAAATCGTTTTTCACCTTATTGCATTTAATTTTACTGCATTTACTGTTTTTAAGCTACACACTCAAGTGTGCTAGCCCACACTGTGTCTAAAGTGATTTAATTGCTGTTTTAAGTTTATTTTTACTGTTAAAGAAAAAAAAAAAAGTTCTAGCTTCCTTGCTCGTTTTCCTGACTTTTTCTGTTACTAGAATAGTCCAGACACAGAGTTGCTGTATTCAGGACTGTTTTGTAGTTCCTGAGTTCCCCAGACCTTTCTGTGATAGAGGGAAGTCTTTCTGCTTATCAGCTGGAGTGGTAAGCACTGAGCAGCCTATCTATCGCTACATGAGTGGTTTCCAGCTCTGAAATTGTACCTTATTGGTCATTTGGACTGCATTTCTATCTTTTTTAACTTTCTGCCTTAAAAGCACATGTTTGCACAGGTTTGCACTTGTTTTAGCTCAGCGGATCCCATTTTGCTGTCCTACAGACTACAAGAGCAGCAGAAAGGAGAAAGAGATACTTTGATTCTAAGCATCTCCATTTTACTTATTACTGCTTAATATTGCCTACTGCACTTTATTTAAATAATTTTTACCTTATTGCATTTAGTTTTACTACATTTACTATTTTAAATCTACACACTCATGTGCTAGCCCACACTGTATTTAAAGTGATTTAGTTGCTGTTTAAACTGTACTTTTACTGTTAAATGAAAAAAACAAAAAACAAAAAAGTTCTAGATTGCTTGCTCATTTTCTCACCATTTTCTGTTACTAGAATAGTCCAGGTACAGAGTTGCTGTATTCAGGAGTGTATTGCAGTTTCTGAGTTCCCCAGACATTTCTGTGATAGAAGGAAGCCTTTTTGCTTATCAGTGGGAGTGGTAAGCACTGAGCAGCCTATCTACTGCAAGAGGAGTGGTTTCCAGCTCTGAAATTGTACCGTATTGGCCGTTTGGGCTGCATTTCTATCCCTTTTAACTTTCTGCCTTAAAAGCCCATTTTTGCATGGGTTTGCACTTGTTTTAGCTCTGTGGATCCCATTTTTGTGTCCTGCAAACTACCAGAGCAGCAGAAAGGAGAGAGACTTTGTTTGATTCCAAGTATCTCCATTTTATTTATTTTTTTATTTATTTTATTTTAAATTTGCTGACTGGGCTAGTCTAACTGGATATATGTACATTTTCAGTAGAGGCCCGGGGAGAAAAGCTCCAAGCACTAGCAGTGACAAAGAATACAATATTTAGTAAATAGTTAAGTTACAGTACATTGTCTGTGTTGGCAAGAACAAAAATAGTAATAAGTCATTTAGTAGGTTGACGTTAATATCAATAACAGAGAGATAAACAAAGACAATAATATACATATTTTTTTATATATATATATAGATTACAAAGTAAGCATCAAAGAAATAGTATGGAAGAGAAGTGTAGAGAGAGCAAGAAGGGGAATAAGATGTCAGTCAGGGTTAGAGCATGGACAAAGCCAGTGAGATTTAAGATGTTCTTTAAGATGTTTTTTAAATTGGAAAGTAGAAGCAAGGGTGGATAGTTCAGCAGGAAGCTGGTTCCAGTTTTTACCTACTGTGTTGGAGAAAAGTGAGTCCCCAGCTTTGTTTTTTGACTTAGTGGTAACAAGGAGCTTGTTTGCTGAGCGTAGTGTTTCAAGATTTTTGTATGGTGTGATCAGATTAGTGAGGATAGGGGTATTGTTAGGGTGATAAAGGATCTTTTGGGTGATAACTAGTTGTTGACAGAGTAGTTGATTTTGCAGTTCTAGCCATCCCAGTTGTTTAAGGTTGAGACAGTGATGAGTTCTAAATGGGGTACCAGTGGCAAATCTGGCTATATTATTATAACTGGTGGAAAGTTTGGTAAGGTTGTTCTTGGATAGATTGGTATATATATATATATCGCAGAGGCATAGAACAGGGTAGAGATTAGATGGGTCTGGGCAATAGTCATTCTGGCTGATGGGGTGAGGAAGGGTTTGATTCGGTAAAGGGTGCCTAGTTTTTTGTTAACAGACTTTATTGTAGAACTAATGTGGTCATCATAGCTAAGGTTGTTATCAATTGTTACTCCTAGTAGATGGGTTGTTGTGTCAGGGGTTAAGTTAGTACCATTGTTTGATGTAATTGTGAAGTACAGTTGAGGTGATTTTAGAGTTGGAGCAAAGAGCAGTAATTTTGTTTTTTTGGGGTTCAGGAGGAGGCACTGTTGTGTGCACCAGTTTTCAACACTGTTGAATACAGTTTGAGTGAGGGATTGGAGAGAGGCTATAGTCTTGGCTGAACAAATTAAAGTAGAGTCATCTGCATATTGTATGCAGGTGGCTTGAGGAATTTGGGTATGAAGATCGTTAATAAATAAGGAAAAGAGTAGGGGTCCTAAGATGGACATCAAATCAAATCATCCAAAAGCAAGTATGACTGATAATTGCCATCTATGTTGTAGACAACCACAAAGTTCTTCCTCAGCTGTACTCTTTCAGACTCCTTTCAAGCAATTCCTAACAATGCACTGAGCTAATAGAAAAAAAATACTCACTGCCAAACCTAACATATTAGTGGGCACATATACCTCAGACATTACCCCCTAACTTCCCATCATATACTATAATATGACACTCCATCCTCTGATTACTTCTGACCAAATCCTGAGGGCTCTCCTCAAAGCAAAAAACACTAGCTCCATGGGCCCTTCTATTGTGCCAGACTATCCTTCTGCCACCATCAAACACTCTCTGTCAGACTCACTACTAAATGTATTCACTGTAATCCTTTCCACTGGATTCATGACAGACACACAAAAAACTGACATAGTCATAACACTCCTCAAGGGGACCTACTGCGAACTGCTGAAACACTAGCATGCCCTTAAAGGGTCATTTGCATATATTGCATGGTTCTCTACTATAGGAGGTTTAAGGTATTACACAGTGAATTCTCAAGCTTGGATAAGTTTTTCTTGTAGTATATACTTAATGATTTGTCTCTGCAATCGTTTTATCCTTTGCTTGGATTTCCTAGGTCTCATACAGAGTAATGTGAGGGGACCTGTACCTAGTCAACAGAGCCAGAAATTATCCACTGCTATGTGACCTTCTCCCCATTCACAAAACAAATTCCACCCTAAACATCTCCTTCAGGAGAATAACTTCCACTGTATCGCCATGAGGAACTGTTAGTGAGATATCTGTCTATAAGAATCTATCTTTTATGGAACAGACTTTGCTTAGATCTAAAGCAAAGCAGCTCCCTGATACTTCTAAACAGCAAGTGTTTGTAATTTTTCAGGTCTGTTCCCTCAGGCCCTCATTGAACATGATTGATAATATGCATTAGTCATTCACGTCTTTGGATACTGATGGATTTTAATCTTGTGACTAGGCTACAAATGATCCACTGGATCAAAAACCTAGTATTAAACTGTAAACCTATGAACTTAACTAAACATTGTGATTCTACATTCATTGATCAGGAATTCATATCTTTGTATAACTCATTACTTTCCTTAAAGAAAAACTACAATAAGTACATGATTGCACATTATGCATTACTGTACTATATATAATCAAGCACTAAAAGAGCAATAAATGACTATGGTCATGCATGCAGGAATGTTTGCAGGTGGGGGCCCAAACCCGGAGACTTAAATATACTAAATCCATGGTTGCACAAGTACAACATCAGTAAAAATTTACATGTATAATAAATCACTACTACCACAGAATGGATAACAACCCAACTACAATATCAGTGACATCCCGACTTAAAATACATCACTATAAATGCAATAAAGTCATCCACAGCCATCCACTAACACTATCCTAACAGTAACCTAATTCTGTTCCTCTTAGTAACACTAAACTAACAAACATCTAATACAAGTTCACTTTCATAATGTACCAGAGCTGCAGTATTCCTTTCTGAATTGCTATTATCAAAAAATCAGCCTCTATAATAACATAGTTAATTAAATTAACTATATGCTCTACATACCTCTCAACCTCTAAGAGCAATAAATCTGGACAAAGCCATCAATAATGAGGGGAGGGACAAAGCTCCAAAAATAGTAATACATTTTAAATATTGCTCTTACAAACTTAGAAAATTGGTAGAATAACAGGTTTTGCATTAGCATGAATTTTCTGAAGGGGATGAAGTCTGAAAGTCAAATGTCTTGTCATTATTTTTGGACTTCATCCATCAATAATTTGCCAGTGATTTGGCAGAAAAAACACAATTTTATGAAAAACAGACCAAAAGTATGAGGGAAAAATCTGTACAGTTGAGAGGTGTGAATATCTACGCAACTTAAATGTTTTTGCTGATGGTCTATTAAATGGGCACAAGTATCTGGGAAGGAGATCTCAGAGCTAAAAATATCAGAATAATAGAACTAATAGAGGAACAGGTAAGCACATATCTTGTGACACTTAAAGAAGGCTGGCAAGCATGTCTGCCTAAGGACTGTACTCCTCCTACTTGCCTTTCAGCTTGACAGGATGCATAGGGTGGGTCTTCAGGTAAAAAAAAATCAGGGTTCAAGAATGTGTCATCAAAAAGTTACAAGCATCAGAAGGGACTGATGCTGACTGGAAATAATCTAAAAGTAGTAGAAAAGCTTTCTCTTGCTGTACATCTGCAGTGGATGGTGGTTATTTATGGCAGGAGAGTGCTGCTGTTAGACGTCTGTCCAGCTGTGTTACATGTTTATGCCAATGTTCTGTATTATCTCATATCTCTGATGAGTTAGCTCATATCATTACACTGTATAGCAAAATGAGTGACCACTGCCTCATACTAGCCTACTATTCCTCCATATCTCCCACAATATTACCAAACATATTTATACAAGATCTATTCAAGACTCTCACAAGTCCACCTTATTTACAAAACTTGTACACATTGACTGGATCATTGTATTAAACTGCAATGACCCTAGACCACTCATTTTGGAATCAACCCATTCTCATTTCTTTAATCAAGTTAAGAATAAAGAGCTGTCATATTACTTGGATTATCTCAGACTTGCTACACTTGCTAAAAGAAGAAAATAGGGTCTTGGCCAAATCGAAAACTAATCCTCATAAAACCACAAATTACCAAAACTATTAAAATGTACAAAGAAATGCTAGACTTGTAGTAAACTCACTAAAGATCAACTATATTAGATGAATACAAACTATTCTTGTGTAACCAAAACATTTCTGGCAAGCTGTGAAGCTACTAAGATCAGGAAAATTATTTCCCAAAATTTCTCCCAAATTCTAGACTGAACATTTAATACAGGATACTAAACACGCCACTGCATTTTAAAAACAGCCTTGTTTTCACATGTTCCTAACTGTAGACCATCTGTTCTTCTTCTTCTTTGTACCCTGAACTACACCAAATTATATTCTAAAAATGTTACTATTTCACAGGTACAGGATCTGTCGGACACAATTAATATACCTTTCAACTCTAGTTTAAACATTTGTCACCATAAAAATCCTACAGTTTGACAGTAATAAATTCTTTAAACTTCTAACCTACATATTTGTACCCTTATACTAACTTCTAAAATTTTTAATAAATGTTTTAAACATTCTTTAATAGTCACTTTACCAAAATATCATGATCCTACCACTGTAAATGACTTCTGACCCATAGCCAAAGTCTGTCTTCTTCTACAAATGTTACACAAATTATTTACAAACAGAAATGTGAAGACATTGACACCAATGGCATCCGTATTGGCAAACAGGATGGTTTCACAGCTGTTTTCAGTACAATTATGGCTCAATACACACTAAAAGATATCTATCAACACAGATAACAAAAAGTAACTGGTGCCATTTTTCTATACCTAACAAGCTGTTTGACTCTTTATGTTATGGAACCTGCTATTACAATTGTCCCAGTATGAATGTTTAAAGGAAGTTTCAATTACACCTAGCTAATCACCTACTCATTCAGGTTATTAGCAATTAACTGCACATCATATACTGGCAGTTTTGGTGTAGGGGCACTGCAAGGTACTGTGCAAGCTAATATCATCTCTCTTCTCATTTTCTGTTCATAAACTGCAGTGGGGTTACCCTCACCTAAATATTACTGTATATAAAGGTGACACAGTCATTACAAGAGTCCATACTTAACCAGCATGTTCTTTAACCTGTTCAGTAAGACTTTGATCAGTTTGGAATTGGCATTTTCATAATAAACTTGCAGTCATCACTTTCTAAAACCACTGTAAAAACATTTGGTACACAACAAAAGTTGAATTTCAGGAAATTACGAATCTAAGGGTAATCCATTACCTAAAAAAAAACAACAAAGATTTCAAAGAATATTCATTATGAATTGATTTTTTTTTTATTTCACTGCTATATTGTTTGAATATAAAAGATCTGTGTCCTACCTTCTGTAAATTGATTCCATCATTTTGGTTGCGTTGTATTGGATTGTATCTGCCACATTGGCACAGGTTGATGCTAAAAATGGTTCTTGGACCAAACCATTTAATGAATTAACAAACATGATAAATGCATCCTTTCTTTAAACAAGAAACATCTTTATTAAATTATTATGTATGACACAGGCAAGCATACAATTATATAAATGAAAACAAACCACATTGATATAATTTTAATTGCAAACATTATACATCACAAACTGTATTGACATAATTGTAGTTGTGAACATTATAAATCACTTATAATCTATACATAGCTCATTCAAATCCTGACTTCCTTTAATCCTTGTTCATCTTCTGCATGTATTGTTCCCACAATTCCAGTTTTTTTCCTGTGTAATTTGCTCCTACCCTTTTCTAAAGATCCCAATTCCAGTTGTTTTAGCTCTGTTACAATATTCACTACTTCTAGTAAAGTTTGTTTAGACTTTGATTTCCATTTTCTAGTAATTGTTTTTCTAGCAGTCACCATAATTAGACTGAGCAAGGCCTTTCTATGTCTAGGCAATTCTGATTCTGTATCATAGCTCAAAAATCATTTCCTTAATTACATCAATTTGCTCACCCAGTATATCTGACAGAGCAGTTTGCAGGGAATCTTTAAAGTATACCAACTCAATACACTCCCACAAAATATGTTCTCAGTTTACCTCTTTCTTCCCCATCACATCTGCAACATTTGGTGTCTACCGGAGGAAAATTTCTTTGGAGTCTACTTGGGGTATAAAAGTACTTATGTAATCACTTCCAAGCAATGATCCTAAATCTTCTAGACTTTGTTGCATATTTGGGAAACTTACACATATCTCCCCATTGTTTCTTTGGGAAATTGCTTTTCTAGTCTCTCTCTTCCCAATCCTTTCTTACCTCCTTTAATTGATTCTTATAGTTATCATGTAATATTTTATATGGTCTACTAATTATTCCATTTTTAATGGCAGCTTCGGTTCTAGAGTCTATTAAAAACTCTACTAGTGCTGGTCTTTTACTTAGGATCCCTTATTTCTATCTCTTTGCCAATAGTCTGATATCAATCCTTAACAGGGAAGGCACTCTCTATCCTGCAGTCCAAATAAATTATTGGCCTTTCCCATTCTATTACCTTTCCCTTTCTAATTATTTTCTCCCAATACGTTGGTTATTTCACCAGTTTTCAACAACAAATTCCAGCCCCATCTTGCATATCATCTGTATTATCTCGTTTCTCCATTCCCATGTTGGCCTAGTTTTTAGAATGATTTCTGCTATTTTATGAATATAATATTCTGCATGGTTATTGTTACTCTCCTTAAGAATTGGCATAAAAAATCCAAGTCTCTTGTTGTTTCTTGAGCCCCCCCCATTTCATCATCATCCCTTTCCATTTTGAATTATAGGTTTCTACTTGTGCTATGTATATAGGAGCCTTAACTATGTAGCTCTGAAATACCCCTTCAAATTGTATTGTAGAATTGTATTGTGTTTTATCTGAGCTATGTGTGATTGATTTTATGGTTTTTCTGAAGAAGTCCTGGAATATTGTGGATGAATGCACTAAATAAACTATTGTTTGGGTCACCGGTTTTCGTCTTCATTTTCCTTGTTTTTGTACGTTTTTGCTTCGTGGTTCATCTATTCATATATAGAAAACTATTCTTTGTTTTTTGAGTCCATTGCTGTATAATGTTGTTAATAGTATTTGTGGGTTGTAGGAGAAGGGACTGTCTTACAAGGGGGCATAACTACTTTTCTGTAATTGTTTATATATGTAGAAATGTAGTGTCTGAATAGACCTGTTTATTGTATCAGGGATAATTTTGAAAGGCTGTTTAATTATACTGTTCTGGAGTCTGAAAGATAATGTGTTAACACAGATAGTAAAATACTTTGAGCTTTAAAATTCTTTCTAGTTTTTAAAATTGTTAGTCTCCTATGATGCCTTGTTTGAAATAGATATGTTAGAGTTAATAAAACTGCACATGTTTTAATGTTATACTTGCCAACCAAGATAGATTATCTGGTGCATATAGCAAATTGTTTAATATGCTATCCATGTAGAATTAAATATTTTGTTATAAGGATTGGCAGTGGGATTCAATAAACTCCATGTATGCTTCCCACAAAGCCTATGTGGAGTTTACATGTTTGCACGGTGAGCAGCAGCAGTGATTACATATCCATGCCGTGCACCGTGTTTAAACATAAACAAGCACAGTTTCTTGGCTGGCAAAATGATTGTCGGCCAGGAAACCATGTAAAGCAACACAAATAGCTAATTTATTTGTACTAGAGCAAGCTAGGTTAGTGTGATAGTGTGATAGTGTGAATGTCACAATGACTACTAGGGTTTATCATAGATATACTATAATGTATATGATCGAAACAGAGTGCAGGACAGTGTATACAGTGCAGTGCATTGTTTAATCTCATTAATCTCATTCCAGGCATTCTGTACAAGTTGTGTAAATGATCTATAATGGTACATTGACTGCCATTTAAAATACACAGCCAGGGGAAGTATATGTATTAAATACGGACACACAGATGAATTGTAGGAATATAGGGAAAGAGGACAGGTGAAACATCATATTGTACAGCAGGTAAGGGCATGTAAATGGAAGACAGTTGGAGCAGAAACACTAAGCACATATCAGCGTGGTACAGTATGGGCTGCACAATGAAAATGTATATTATGTGACTGCCAGACAAGGTGACATAACAAAGGAGATGTCTGTGAGATAAGCATCCTGACATAAACAGTGGCAATGTCATTTATCAAGGATCTTATATACAGTCAGGGTTGGGTGCATATAGTGAAGCTGTGCAAATTAATTTGTCTGACTATGAGTGTAATGTTAGCAGAGGTGTCAAACAAGTGGACGCAGGCTCATGGACAATATCAGAATAATACCACCATTAATCCCATGCCTCTGATACAGCATTGATTCTGAGTAATCACAGATAACTCTGCATGAACACACTTGTATAACTATTATGACATGTCATCAATCTATGAGGGTAATCAAGCACACTATCCTGACACTGTAACATCTGTTGGATGTGTTAAGAGGCACACTGCTATACCTGTATGTGACATTATGATCACTACAGGCAAGTTGACTGGTGTGCATGGCATATATATGGCACAATCCACACTGTCATGAACGTAACCAGTGCCATCAATGTTGTCATACAGCTATGACTGCTATGTACTGTGTGCATCACCAGAACTGGTATCACACATGCATCTGGTGTAACACCTTGATGGGTGTTTCGCACTATCAGACAGTAGTGTTTGTACAACAAAAAGAATATCAAGGTACGGCCAATAAGATGTGTGACAGCTCACTGTGGCAAGGATGTTACACTTCAGTTACACATCACTGGAAGATGTGTGAGGAGGTACATGAATAAAGGTGCATTGTACTCAGTTAGTGTAATGATGGTTGTGAACTATAGACGTAGTCTGACCTTTGATGTGGATGTCCTGCACATACTCAGTAGTTGTAACATACAAGGGAGTACTAACCACTGTGGCCACATACTGGTGGATGTTCCACATCCCATCTACCCCAGAACACAGGTCACATACTAGTTGGCCTGCTTATAGGGTGTGATGTCTACATTAATCTTGGTTTGTACATTTGCTTTCATAGCATAACAAATCAACCCATGTTTTCATTTCATCTCATGTGTTGTCATGGCTGTGGCAGCAATCTTTGGTGTGTGTTGATACTGTTTGTATTATACTAATATCATAGTTGGAGTCCATGATTGCTCACAATCTGTAGTCCTCCAAACAGATATTTGCACACAGGATGTGTATGTTATTCTTGACATCTGTAACTTAAATAATGGACAGGAAAGGGTCTAGCAGACAGCCCTGATGTAGGGACCTGATCACTGTACCAGAGATGTACATTACTTCACACATTTCAACATATTTACATGCCATGTATGTGATACAGTGGTCTACCTACTTCATGATATAGGTGTTTATGGCCACATATGACAGTGTTGAGTGAAAGTGAATACCTCAGTGTGGATTTGTGTCAGATGCCTTGGCCTGGTGAAGTTCCACAGGATCATTGTTTTCTCATCATGCATGCCCTTTATGGCCTCTGTCAGGACATCTAACAGATGTAAAACACAATGATTTAGCCTTAACAACTCAAACATGTCTGTTGCACACAGCTGGGTATTATTATTGTCCATATAGAAAAGGTCCATGATTTCTCACCAAAAAATACAGGCTCTACAACCCATGCCATGACGTATGACTGCAAGCCCTGTCACTGTAATCTGTATTGTATAGGATAGGGTGACTGTGTCTTACCCTTCCCTGATGGGAATACTGGAGATCTGCAAACCAAAATAGTGGGTTTGTACGATTGCTGGCATAGTGTGTGCACAAGCGAGAAGCTCATTGCTAAAAGTATGAGAGTTAGTATTGAGTGTATGAAACACACCTCCTGCTTAGCTGACTCTGTAGTAGCAGGAGTAGATGCATTGACACATTCTTTTAAAGCCCAGATGATAGAGGGTTAAATTCCAAGTGTATGTAATACTTTTAAATAAGTATTGATAATACAATAACATTTTACTTTATTCTGCCTTCACAATGTATGTGTATGTTGATATAGTGCAGTGTGTTTTAAGTGGCATTGTGCAGAGGTAACTGCACCATACAAGAGCTGCTCATCATTGTTTGGCATTGGTGTGCGATGCCAAATTCTGTGCAAACAGAGAAGCCAAAAAGTGAAGGGCTCCATTTTTTTTTGTTTGTTGTTTTTTTTTTTGGTACTTATGTGTGTTGTATGTGATTCTATTTTTTGACCAGATTATAGCTGTTAAAATGGGGTGGATAGGAAAGTAGTGAAATGGGGGCAGGTAGGTAAAAGAACAAAGGGAAGGCAATATAGGAATTTGCAGGAAGGAGGTATGAAAGAACCATAACTATTCAATTCTACAGTAGTGTAAAATGACAATATGTACAGAATATTAGCTGAATTTAGATTGCCACCTCCACAAAGAGAGGTGACAACAACGTAATCATGTTATATAGCCAATTAGACCAAATCAAGTGTGTCAAGAAGACAGATATACAAAATGGGGAGCTATGTATGGGGTGATATTTTCTTTGTGGGAAATGTGCCCATTTTTTTTTATTTCAGTAAGATAGGAATGCTGGGTAAGGGACATTGGTATTTCTAGGTCAGGTATGTTAGGTAGATGAGGAAGCAAATGCAAACAAACAAGACAAGACACAGGGATGCTGAGGGATGCAAAAGGTTGGGGGACACAATGACTGGGGTGAGGGAGGGGACAAGCAAGCTCATGCCCATCAATCATGGGGACAGTGAGAAAATAGTCCTCACCTGCAGGACTATCATTACTGTCCCCTTACTCTTCTGAATGCTGAAGTGCTTGATGTCTTCTTCACCTATGGACCATGAGAGAGATCAGTGTTTCCATCCTGTGTAGGTGTACACCAGTGGTGAGTGCATGACCCGATGCACCAACCTTGACATCTCCTGGTGAGTGATAAAATCCCTACTTCCACTAGTACTCCCAGATGGTACCACAGCATCAGCTGCTGAGGTAGTGCTAACTGATGGCAGTATTGCCAGATTGGGTCACAGATGTGATGGGCATTGGTGATAGAGTCAGTGGAGTTGGGGCAGGCTAATCCACTGGGGTTGGACTCCCTCTCTGTGATGTGAACCATTTAGTGATTTGTTACAAATGGACGACATGATGACATTTTGATGACACATAATAGAAAATAAAAAGAAGAAATAAGGGTTGGAGTGAAAGAAAAAAAGAGAGAGAAAATTAATACCATCATATTTATCTCAAATATTACATTTAAGTACATGTTGTAACAACTACAAACTATAATTACAGCTTGCTCAAAGTAATCCTTGCAATGTGTATATATTGCACATATGCTTAGTCCAGCTATACATATTACAGTTAACAGCAGGGCCTTTATGCCACTTGTATAGAGTTCAGATTATGTAATATTATTAAATAAATGCAATATTGTATAGTTGCTACTGTGGTATTTGAACCCACAGCCTCAGACTACAGTCTTACACTCAACTCCTGAAGTTCGTTTGTGGTATAGACTTATGCATGCATACTTCCTTTTACAGTTATGATATGCATGCTGACTTTGCTACCAATGTATAGAAAACAAAAAGTTCTATCTTTAACTTTTAAAGTTACAATAATACTTCTGTTGCACTGCATACATACCAGTTGCTTCCCTCGGTCACCAAATGATCAGCATGAGCCTGCCTATTCAACTCAATTTCAGGATTAGCTGTGAGAAGAAAAGAAAACAACAGAAGAGCATTATGCATACCAGTTTTGCCTATATTTAGCTTCCTGTGTATTATAAATTTTTATTATTAGCATATTTACACAACTGTGGGATGTTACTAGTCTGAAACTCATACAACCACTGGTTGAATGTATTGCGCCTCTTTAGGTCAATGAAATGGTGCCTACACTGTTCTTCAATGCATGTGATGCTAGTTGCACTGGATACAGCCTTGGCCAGACTATACCAAGCCACAGACTAGTACTGAGAGCCAGAATAGTCCCCATGCAGAAATCTTTGGCTGTGGCTCTTTACCAGAAGTCCAGTAAACATTCTGGATTCCTGAACACCCCACCGCTGTGCTCTAAATTGGGCACCTTCCTCTCTAGTACCAGACATATCTAATCCCAAAGTAGAGCAATGGCAAATGTGATTTCCTGCTAATTCCTGTTAGTGCATTTATTGTAGTGCATTTATTGGTAGTGCACAAACCTAAGAAATAATGCCAACTGCATTTGTGCAATGTTAAACAGAGAGTAACAGTGCCAAGCAGGCATGGAATAGAATTTTTGAACTTGGAAGGTTAATCTGACACGTGACATTAGTTTGAGGGGTGTCTGCTGCTGAAACTGTTAGGTAATTTAACTTTGAAGACATGCACAAATGTCATGACTTGACACATTTCAGTTTGGTTTTATACACTGATAAAATTGATTCTTAAAGAGTGGGATTCAAACCTATGCATAAGGGACAAAACATTTTCTTCCACAGAGGTGATTTTCCATCTTTGCCATAGAAGAAGTTTTTCTCAGCCATAGTCATGAATCATTCATAAATACATATGACAGATTGAGGGGTTAACCATGTATGTATGTGACATGACAAGGTCCTTCTATATAGATTCATTTGTGTATGTGTCTTATTTAAGTGTGAAGGCCATCCAAGTCCAGATTGCAGAATTATACGTACAGAAACATAGTAGACAGTATACTCTGTCATACATCTGAATCTTCAAAACACAGTAAGGGTGTTGTATTTCCCATACATATAATATCAGCTCCACAATTTACAATTATATATTAAATGTTATAAGTGATATTTAATATAATATGAGATGGAACAACAGTAAAAATGTTTGGAGTTTCCTGTATTAGAGCCCAAGACCAGGTACTGTATATGGCAGCCCTACACTTACACCTGCTGCCAAATGAATAGTGAAATAGCGCTTGTATATTTTCCTGATCAGTACTATAAACTGGACTGTCACAATAGTAAAAATACATTGTACTTCCTATATTAGAACCCAGGAGCATTTGTATTACAGCCATACACTTACACCTGCTGCACAGAAATGGTTATATAATAGTTGCATAATTGCCTATGCATTCTTCATTTCTGTGTGTTAACCACCATGCAACACCTTGTAGCATGCTTGTGCAGTGCCCAACAACATTAATGGAATGTACCCATTTTAAATTGTTGATTGTCTGCTTCCTGTCTGCAGGTGTTCGATGGCTGCAGGTGTTGGGGAAGCTTGCTAACTGTCAAGCAACTTTACTTAGTGGTGCTGTGCAATGGAAAACAAAAACTGTAGCAATATATCCTTTTTGACATTTAAACTATCAACACCCTGTCTGCAGGTGCCATGTCTGCTTCCTATGTGGGTCACTAATCTAGGTCTGCACACTGCTAAGCAGTACACACATGAGATAAGCACAACTAAATCTGACATTTCTTGTGTTTTGCCATTCCACTTGTTTGCACTAAGCCACTCACTGCACAAACACTGGAATTAACAAAACTAAACACAAAAAAGGGAAAATTAGGTGGAATGAAGAATAGAAATCTGTTAAATAAACAACACTGAAAATTTTGTGTTAGTACACATGAAATATTTTTACACATGTCTAGATTTAAACTCTCACACCAATGGTCCTTTAAAATGCAATAAAGGTGTCTTATCTGTCTTTGCCACACAAACAGCTTTGCAGCAGAGAACTAAAAATCATTGTCTATACAACAAACTGCAATATCATCCACAACAGTAACAAAACATATGAAAGTTGTGTTGTACATATATCAATTGAGGAAGTAGTACACTGAGTGATCACACAACCATTTCTGACCATCGCTTACATAAATGCAGCTTCTGTCTTATCTGTTTGCGTTTGATGCCTATTTTTGTCTTATCTGACCAGTAATCTGATACATGCAGTCTGTAAGCCATTCAGTATCATTGTCCTTAAAACTGTGAGGATATTAAATGGAAATAATACACAGTTGTCAACAAATGATGGGGAAGTTGGATATTACTGAACAGAAACAGTGAAACGTATGCTGCTTGCTTATATTTAAAACCTTGATACAATTACTTCTGTACTTTGTAAGTCTAACCTGACTGACACATCCACTGGAGGGAGGGGAGTCTAAATTACTATTGTGTTTTCCTTCTCCCTACCAGTGATCATTCACAGTTGCATTCCATTAGCAACAAAAACTGAGGAAGTGACTGCACTATGATTACATCTGCAGCACTGAGCCAAGTATTTGGGATTCAGCAGTTGTAATGAGTTCACACCTCATCTACATCTTCACTGTGTTCATAGCTCTGAATCTACACTATTAAAAAGGAACCATGTGGCTAGGAACCTGAAGGTTTGGACACTCATTTATGTTGATACTGCATATGCTGAAATGTCAGCAAGGAATATATATATATATATATATATATATATATATATATATATATATATATATATGTGTGTGTGTGTGTATAGATATATATATATATACATATATATATATATATATATATATATATATATATATATATATATGTATGTATGCATAGATTAGATATAGATAGTTATAGATCAATATAAATATATGTAGTTATGGCTAGAGGCATTAGCAAATGCTATTTTTATCTGTATGCATTTCTGAGAAGTGTAGTAATGGCATGGGCATGTTTGTCAGGGCATTAAACTTTCTCAGAAGCATAGTCTTATTAACTGTCATCACAAGTGCTGTTACAGCTGTTTTTCTCTGTACACTCTTTCATTGTTATTTCCATGAAATGTAAATGTCCTATATTGTGAATGACACAGGAGTGTTAGCCTTCTAGAAAGGAACATGCACACAATTAGGGGAGTGCTAGCCACAGGTAGACATAATTGGCAATAGCTTAAACTGGAATGCATTGTGTTAAATCTGTACACATGTTTCATGGGAAGTTTGTTTGATAGCACTTTTAGCATTTCACTGAAGGTTTGTTAGCAAAATATGTGATTTGCCTGTTGTTGTTTTTTTATTTGAATATCTTGACTGTTTCATGTTTCTCTAGTGGGTAATAGTGAAATGCTACCATGTATGTGCTATATCAAAACCTGACTTTTATTTATGTGATACTTATGTGTATTATCCTTCTTTACTTATGTGTATTATCCTTCTTTTGTGTTTTATGTCACCTAGGACTATGGCACCCAGGAATCACAATCCCTGACCCCCCCCTTCAGTGACCCTGAAAATGAAGTAATTGTGCAAACATTTAGGTGTCATGGTATCTTTCTGCTTGAGAAAGGATTTGGATATATGTCAGGCAGAATCCAAATTTGGCAGCAGACGTGAATGCAGTAGACAGCCTGAGCAGGACATATGATCAGGTGTGCCATAGGGCCACTGATATGATTTCATCAGCATACAGGAGAGCAGCTGCAGTGGTTCATGAATGAATGGGTACTGGGAGGCCTGCTATAAAGCCACCACTAATAGCAAATGAAGAGTTCTTGTCCCCTGTCAGGGATCCAGACAGCTCACTGTAAAGTGCACAATAGCATTTTATTGACCTTAGTGCTACTGTTTCAGGGATGACAAGCATGTCCCAGGAGGAGCTTCCAGGTAGGCTTACCTGGCTGTTGTATAGTAAAATATTGACAGCAGTATTTAAGTTCTGTTTAACATTAAATTCTTGTGGGGGGATAGCTCTAAATTGATACAGCTAACAATATATTCTGGCTGATTACACATGGGCTTAGGGTGGGTGTGTCATCCAAGTTCTTGTTAAAAGTATCATTAATGGACATATATAGGGTAAAAAGTCTTAACCCCCTGTCTTACTGCTAATTGTGCTGATGGTGTCTTTAGCTTTTGCTTAACATCTTCCAGGACCATCATCCATATGAAGCATAGCATCATCAGCACATTTTATGTCAGTACTGATGAGAGTCAAATAACTATTTATTTTATCCATATTTGTGATGTGGGTGTCAGGACTGTTGTGTGAATTGCTGTACTGTCTGTAGTAGTAGCACTACTGTTACTCTGTTAGCATATATTGGACTATAGTAGTGTATGTATTCATTTCTTTCCTCTGTTTGTTGCTTATTATCACAGGTGATCTTGACAGTGGAAATATAGGACTCTTACTACCTGATGTCAGAGTATCAGCAGACTCTGATGATAATGGTGGGTAAACAAAGGCACACTTGAGGGGTGCAGAGGTTGAATCTGATGCTGAGTTTGACATTCAGCCACCCACTAAAATTCCATCGGACAAAGCCAGTAGGCCTATGCCAACCCATTCCAGTGAGCAGTCAGATATTGGACAGATGAAGGGTTAGGCACTCAAGCAAGGAAGTGTGATTACTGTGGCTACACTGCTTGTTGAGTCTGGCTGTAGCCAAAGTTTGGGTAAGGTGCCACATAGGAGGGTTGTTAGGGGTGCTCAGAGGAGGCCTGCTGTCCATCCTGTATTTGATACAGGTGTATCTTCCTGTGTCACTCAATGTACATTTAGGGCCATCACAGATGCACAGGTACATTCCAATATGTCCTGCAGAGAAATGCTTAGGTTTGTAGATGTGGCATAGGCAGACATGTGTGATTGCCTCCACCATGTTGCCGATTCAATGGATTGGATGGATGATACGTTGGCACAGGTGGTGTCTGTGATGGAACACCTGCCTGGAGGGGGATGGCATCCACATGGATGTAGGTCTGCCACATCATCTGACATTAACTGATGTGGCCATATCCAGTCATACTCCCATAGTGGCACTACTTACACTGCTCTGTCAATGGTTGAGGTGTTCACATCCAGACATGGCAGGCTATGGGGTAATGGTCCTGGGCATCCTCATGATGGGGAGCTCATCCAGCAGACAACAGTTATGTTCAGGTAGCAGCAGTGCATCTGAACGTGGTCACGGACGTGCCAGTGCAACTCATGGCAGAGACATTTTTCATGGTCTGGTATAACAACGATGAACTGCCACCTCTACCATGCACGGCTCACACCTGTCTGACATACCAAGATGTAGAGCTAGCACAAAGTTTGGCTGTGTTCCTGCAGACACTCAAACACAACAGTTTCATGGTTCAGCTGTGAAGCCAAAGCTCATTTTGTCTCACTGGCCATTTGTTACTTTATCCGAATGTCTGCCAGCTTGTCTTCCATACTCACATGCACTCACCAACCTTTTATGTCAGCCCTGGCATTCTACCTCTCCCCCATAACACCCTGGGCAAGTGAAAATAACTGACATATCCTTGTTTTCTATCTTTTGGATTCAGGGATACATAACATTTGTGTCTACTGCTCCGGATGCATAGCTATACGTCTCAAGCTCTAAGCGCAAAAAATCTGGACAGAGGCCCAAAAATAGTTACAGGTTTTAAATAATGCTCTTATAAAGTTTGAAAGTTGCTAAAATAACAGGATTTCTCTTAGCATGCATTTTTCTGAAGGATGTGAAGTCTGAAACACAAATATATATCATTATTTACTGATTTCAAGCCTCAGATCAACTCAGTGATTTGTCAGAAAATTGCAAATTTTATGAGGAACGGATAAAAAATATGAGGCAAAAATCTGGACATTCTGTGAAAATCTGTACAGTTGAGAGTTATGTGCAGAGCTGACTTAGTTTTTTTAGTTTTTACTATATCTGCATTTGTGATGTTGTTCTGGTAATAGTACTTTGACATATTTTGGTCTTAGAAAGGTGCACAGTTGATAGAGTAAAAACATTTTTGCATCAGTATTTTTAATCTTCTGAGGGTTGTAAAATCAGAAACTGAAAAGTTTACTTTTTAACTTCTCTCTTTCATGATTTTCCAGTACAAAAGTATGAGGCCAAACTGAGGACGTTTGGTTACCATCAGTACTTTTGAGAGGTATGAATATGTGAATCTTTGATGCCCGAGGTCTACTACTTGATAGAGGACTCATATTCACATAAGTTTCTGCCGTCACATGTTAAACTAATTGCTGTACAAATCACCTACCTTTTACTTGCTTACGTTAACAAGTAATAATATGCAAGGATATGCCATACAGTCATATTATTGCACAAAACACTCCAGGTTCAACACTTACCTTGTAAATCCAGCAGTTGCAACAGTTTTAGTTCAGTGCTGACTCTGTCTGATGCTAAAAGTACACAGCCATTACATGAGTATGTAAGGGTTGTGAGCATTGCCTGGGATGAATGTTAATATATGTATGTGCATAGGATGAAGGTTTTAGCCCCTTAGGTGGAGAGTGAGCATGCTACACATTGCCCCCTTAGCCAGTCGGAGGGCCAGTGGTAGTGGGATGTGTGTCCCTTCCCCCTGTTGATCCTGCTGAAGCTGTTTTCTCAAGGATGATGTTGTGAAGCATGGCACAGATGGTGAATATTTCAATACATGTATGTGGATTGTACTGCAGAGCTCCCCCAGATGAATCTAGGCACCAGAACCATGACTTCAGCTGACCAAGCACACACTCTATGATATTTCTGGTTTCAGCGTGTGCCTCATTATGGCATTCTTCAGTGGATGTGTGTGTATTTCTGATGGGCATCATCAGCCATGCTTCCAGTGCATAGCCTGCATTCCCCAGTAAATAACCCCGTGGGATAGCATCCCTAGTGAACATCTGATACAGTTGGAAGGTGTGCCAGATATGTGAGTTGTAGTTACTGCCTGGGTTGCCATTACACACATTCAAAATGATTCCCTTAGCATTACACATAACTTGACAGTTAGTACAGTGGAAGCCTTTTCTATTTTTGTAGAGCCTCCCCTGTTCCCAGGGTGGTGCCTTAATTTCTATATGTGTATAATCTATGGCACCTTTTACTTCAGGGTAGTGTGCTACAGGGTAGAACTCCTGCATATTTGTGGCCCTGTCCTCAGGAGTACGGAGAAAATATATGTGGTCACTGGCTTGTTGGAGTATAGGATTCAGAAATTGATGGAGGATCCTGGATGTTGATGCCTGTAACACCCCCAGCATATCCCGTTGGTCTCTGAAAAGTTCCTGTGGCTATGTGCTGCACATATCTTTGTCTCCACTGATATGGGACAGTGGTTGCAGAGTCCCTGTAGTCTGTCTTTATCCACCCTGTAGGGTGTACAATTGCTACGTCATGTATATTGTGATAAGTCAACCAGAGTCTGAAAATTCTTCTCCTTTTGGCCGTGTTCTATTAGTAGCACATACATGTGAATTAAAGCAACAGCAGCCCCTAACATTCTTTCTGTGTAGACTCCTTTCCATGACTGTATTCCAATAGGTTTTGGAACCAGCACTGAGTCTACATGGTTGCTTTATGGCTTGTTAAATAGCTCCTCCATCTTGGATTGGTTGATTAGCATACAATTCCACTGCTTATGCTGTAATTAGCATGCCATGGTGTTTACCATGGTTTTTGCAGATCTACACACCATTATGTTAGCAAACCATGTAGGGTTTATTGAATCTGCCTGTGGGGCAGTATTCTCTCTCTTTGCAACTAATTATTGTAGAATTTCTTCTGTTATTTTACACAACTTGGTATTAGATGTAGCTGATGCTCAGGTGAGTATGTCTCATAAAATCTGTTTGATGCAGGCAATGATTTTTAGTTTTAAGACTGTGACCAGGATGGTATTTATCAAGTATTGCCAGCAGTACTCAGTTTAAGCTATTGTAATTACTAATTAATGCATACATATAGATAGGGGTGGGTAGGTAGAGTACTGTAATTAAGTTGGTATTATAACAATGAAATTCCATTTAGAATTAGACTGAGGACATATAAGACTATTAGAAAGTAACCTCTCTGGAATGACTGTGCATTTAGGAATACGGGGTGTAGCTATTACTGTGATCATGACTGGTGGAAGCTTGCATTTAGTCTACAGTTTTCATAACTGGTGATGATGTATGAGTGGGATAACTGCACACTCTAGAGGAGACGTTTTGTAGAAATGTAAAGGATGAAGGGGGAAAGTAAGCCTTATAATGTGGGTAGGGAGCTCTTAGAGGTCTGCTGTAGCTGTGAGAATGGTTGGTGGTAATTGAGGATACTCACTGTGAAGGGGTGGAAACATAGGTGGACTATCTGATCTCACCAATTTCCCATAAGGCCCAGCTCCTGAAGAGTGGCAAGGAGGCCTGTCAGGGGAATAGTGATTAGGGATCAGAATAGTTATAATGCATGTTTGGGGTTCTAATTACTCATTTAAACAAGAGCATGACACTTGTGACATAGGGGACTGGATGTAGTTTTGAACCAGTAACTGAAATTGAGCAATAAAGAAGTAAGGAAACTATAGGAAGAAAGAAAAAAATGTTACAGTGGTTGAAGATAGGTTTTGCAAGGATGAGGTGGGATTGAAGCAGGGATCATCCTTAAACCATGTCTGGGATAGGATTGCAAGTAGTGTCTAATGGATGGTAGGTTCATTGGGTGGTTGGGAACTGTGTGTAGGAAGAGAAGGGGATGCGGATTAGTTCATGATATATATCGAATGAGGATAAAAGATGGAAGGTCAAGGGATTGTTTAATAATGCAGAAATTATAGGAAGAAGGGAGACAAGGCAATATTTGGATGTCATTTTGATATGGTTTTGGAACTAAAGATAGGTTGTGTCATGCATTGGAATTTAATAAAAATTTCAGATTGTACTAACACGTAAAAGAAAGTAGAATAGAAGTAGTTTATATTATCATGGAACGTTTCCAAATAGGCCAGTAAATTAGGTACAATTTTAGGAGAGAAGGTAACCCTGGGGGAAAATGGTGTGTTAATACTTGATAGCTGCTTATTGAATCATGCAGTAATGGTGATGCTTTGACTAGTTCAAGATTTTGTTAGCATGGGATGTAGTAAGGTGTTGTTACCATGGGATGGAGAAGGAAGTTTGGTCTAACTTGATTCACATTAGCAGATGATTTATTTTGGCTTTAACCTCATAGACTGCTTCCTTTTTTTTACAAACCTATATCCTACCACCTACCTGAATTTGCAGGGGGTGTGGGGGTGCTTAATTCACCCATAATTAGGCTAAGCAGCTCCCTGCAGTTTACTTTGTTAAACTTTGAATTCAATTCATATCAAGCAGTCTGATATATTTAGCTGCAACAGTCTAAAATCGCCATTTTGTTGATTCATTTAGCAGTTTATTTGATGAGGTCAAGCACTGTTTCCCATTCATGTGTAGGAGAGGTGAATTATGTACAAAGTACAAAGTCAGGGAAATATTAACTGATTCATTGGCACATGCTTTACTTGTTAAACAATTTTCAAACTAATGCATTGATCTTGTTTGATCTTTATAAATAGATACAAAACATAGCTGAATAAACATTGTCACATTGTGGAAAAGTTAGAGAAATGTAGCAACCTTTGTAAATAAATGCTTTGTTTTACATTTTATTTAGATGCTTCTTTTGACTTAATATTTGCAAACATATAATTACTGTTTAAATATATCCAACAATCCCTTAATCTTATGCCATTTGGCAGGTTAACATTTTAATCAATTCATCTTTATAAACTAAATCACAATGTGGCTGGTTGTATGGCAGTGGGAAACAGAATTGTTATTTATATATGTTGCAGCACATAGTCATTACGGCCTCAAAACAATATATATATAAGCAATTGTAAATACACATCATGTGTACTTGTGAATTATGCCAGTGTATTACATAAATATCTTACACTGCATAATCAAACATACAGCTGACTTTAAGGACTCATTTTACAGTAAGGCTCTTAAAAATATATGTATTTAGAAAAATCATTTGTTATTATGCTGACTATCCAAACAGGATACAGATGTTCAGTATAATTATGGTTTTAATAATCCTTAACACTACAAGGAAGAACAGAGACAAAGGTGACCAGCGCATGTTATATTTACTCAACAATCCTTTTTACCTAGGCTACAGTAAGCATCTGTGGTTACTTATTAATCACTGACAGCCTCAGGTTAAACATGTCATGCATCAGCACTTCAGTATGGTGGCAAACACCACAAAAGCAAACAGAACCATCTCTCTCTGTATTTCAATACATGTATGTGGATTGTACTGCAGAGCTCCCCCAGATGAATCTAGGCACCAGAACCATGACTTCAGCTGACCAAGCACACACTCTATGATATTTCTGGTTTCAGCGTGTGCCTCATTATGGCATTCTTCAGTGGATGTGTGTGTATTTCTGATGGGCATCATCAGCCATGCTTCCAGTGCATAGCCTGCATTCCCCAGTAAATAACCCCGTGGGATAGCATCCCTAGTGAACATCTGATACAGTTGGAAGGTGTGCCAGATATGTGAGTTGTAGTTACTGCCTGGGTTGCCATTACACACATTCAAAATGATTCCCTTAGCATTACACGTGACTTGACAGTTAATACAGTGGAAGCCTTTTCTATTTATGTAGAGCCTCCCCTGTTCCCAGGGTGGTGCCTTAATTTCTATATGTGTATAATCTATGGCACCTTTTACTTCAGGGTAGTGTGCTACAGGGTAGAACTCCTGCATATTTGTGGCCCTGTCCTCAGGAGTACGGAGAAAATATATGTGGTCACTGGCTTGTTGGAGTATAGGATTCAGAAATTGATGGAGGATCCTGGATGTTGATGCCTGTAACACCCCCAGCATATCCCGTTGGTCTCTGAAAAGTTCCTGTGGCTATGTGCTGCACATATCTTTGTCTCCACTGATATGGGACAGTGGTTGCAGAGTCCCTGTAGTCTGTCTTTATCCACCCTGTAGGGTGTACAATTGCTACGTCATGTATATTGTGATAAGTCAACCAGAGTCTGAAAATTCTTCTCCTTTTGGCCGTGTTCTATTAGTAGCACATACATGTGAATTAAAGCAACAGCAGCCCCTAACATTCTTTCTGTGTAGACTCCTTTCCATGACTGTATTCCAATAGGTTTTGGAACCAGCACTGAGTCTACATGGTTGCTTTATGGCTTGTTAAATAGCTCCTCCATCTTGGATTGGTTGATTAGCATACAATTCCACTGCTTATGCTGTAATTAGCATGCCATGGTGTTTACCATGGTTTTGCAGATCTACACACCATTATGTTAGCAAACCATGTAGGGTTTATTGAATCTGCCTGTGGGGCAGTATTCTCTCTCTTTGCAACTAATTATTGTAGAATTTCTTCTGTTATTTTACACAACTTGGTATTAGATGTAGCTGATGCTCAGGTGAGTATGTCTCATAAAATCTGTTTGATGCAGGCAATGATTTTTAGTTTTAAGACTGTGACCAGGATGGTATTTGTCAAGTATTGCCAGCAGTACTCAGTTTAAGCTATTGTAATTACTAATTAATGCATACATATAGATAGGGGTGGGTAGGTAGAGTACTGTAATTAAGTTGGTATTATAACAATGAAATTCCATTTAGAATTAGACTGAGGACATATAAGACTATTAGAAAGTAACCTCTCTGGAATGACTGTGCATTTAGGAATACGGGGTGTAGCTATTACTGTGATCATGACTGGTGGAAGCTTGCATTTAGTCTACAGTTTTCATAACTGGTGATGATGTATGAGTGGGATAACTGCACACTCTAGAGGAGACTTTTGTAGAAATGTAAAGGATGAAGGGAGAAAGTAAGCCTTATAATGTGGGTAGGGAGCTCTTAGAGGTCTGCTGTAGCTGTGAGAATGGTTGGTGGTAATTGAGGATACTCACTGTGAAGGGGTGGAAACATAGGTGGACTATCTGATCTCACCAATTTCCCATAAGGCCCAGCTCCTGAAGAGTGGCAAGGAGGCCTGTCAGGGGAATAGTGATTAGGGATCAGAATAGTTATAATGCATGTTTGGGGTTCTAATTACTCATTTAAACAAGAGCATGACACTTGTGACATAGGGGACTGGATGTAGTTTTGAACCAGTAACTGAAATTGAGCAATAAAGAAGTAAGGAAACTATAGGAAGAAAGAAAAAAATGTTACAGTGGTTGAAGATAGGTTTTGCAAGGATGAGGTGGGATTGAAGCAGGGATCATCCTTAAACCATGTCTGGGATAGGATTGCAAGTAGTGTCTAATGGATGGTAGGTTCATTGGGTGGTTGGGAACTGTGTGTAGGAAGAGAAGGGGATGCGGATTAGTTCATGATATATATCGAATGAGGATAAAAGATGGAAGGTCAAGGGATTGTTTAATAATGCAGAAATTATAGGAAGAAGGGAGACAAGGCAATATTTGGATGTCATTTTGATATGGTTTTGGAACTAAAGATAGGTTGTGTCATGCATTGGAATTTAATAAAAATTTCAGATTGTACTAACACGTAAAAGAAAGTAGAATAGAAGTAGTTTATATTATCATGGAACGTTTCCAAATAGGCCAGTAAATTAGGTACAATTTTAGGAGAGAAGGTAACCCTGGGGGAAAATGGTGTGTTAATACTTGATAGCTGCTTATTGAATCATGCAGTAATGGTGATGCTTTGACTAGTTCAAGATTTTGTTAGCATGGGATGTAGTAAGGTGTTGTTACCATGGGATGGAGAAGGAAGTTTGGTCTAACTTGATTCACATTAGCAGATGATTTATTTTGGCTTTAACCTCATAGACTGCTTCCTTTTTTTTACAAACCTATATCCTACCACCTACCTGAATTTGCAGGGGGTCTGGGGGTGCTAATTCACCCATAATTAGGCTAAGCAGCTCACTGCAGTTTACTTTGTTAAACTTTGAATTCAATTCATATCAAGCAGTCTGATATATTTAGCTGCAACAGTCTAAAATCGCCATTTTGTTGATTCATTTAGCAGTTTATTTGATGAGGTCAAGCACTGTTTCCCATTCATGTGTAGGAGAGGTGAATTATGTACAAAGTACAAAGTCAGGGAAATATTAACTGATTCATTGGCACATGCTTTACTTGTTAAACAATTTTCAAACTAATGCATTGATCTTGTTTGATCTTTATAAATAGATACAAAACATAGCTGAATAAACATTGTCACATTGTGGAAAAGTTAGAGAAATGTAGCAACCTTTGTAAATAAATGCTTTGTTTTACATTTTATTTAGATGCTTCTTTTGACTTAATATTTGCAAACATATAATTACTGTTTAAATATATCCAACAATCCCTTAATCTTATGCCATTTGGCAGGTTAACATTTTAATCAATTCATCTTTATAAACTAAATCACAATGTGGCTGGTTGTATGGCAGTGGGAAACAGAATTGTTATTTATATATGTTGCAGCACATAGTCATTACGGCCTCAAAACAATATATATATAAGCAATTGTAAATACACATCATGTGTACTTGTGAATTATGCCAGTGTATTACATAAATATCTTACACTGCATAATCAAACATACAGCTGACTTTAAGGACTCATTTTACAGTAAGGCTCTTAAAAATATATGTATTTAGAAAAATCATTTGTTATTATGCTGACTATCCAAACAGGATACAGATGTTCAGTATAATTATGGTTTTAATAATCCTTAACACTACAAGGAAGAACAGAGACAAAGGTGACCAGCGCATGTTATATTTACTCAACAATCCTTTTTACCTAGGCTACAGTAAGCATCTGTGGTTACTTATTAATCACTGACAGCCTCAGGTTAAACATGTCATGCATCAGCACTTCAGTATGGTGGCAAACACCACAAAAGCAAACAGAACCATCTCTCTCTCTGTATACGGTTCAGAATGAGGTTATTGTTCAGTAAGGCTGCTTTTATTGTAATCAACTCTCCTGACTTGACCTGTTCAAAATAAGGGTGCACTTTCTCATTGCTTTAGTTACTCATCTGATTGTTGGCAATATGGATTAAAACATGCCTTTTTAATGAGGTAGACATTAGCCTTATGTAAAGTTCAAATCAATGTATACTAATGCCTGTTTTGTACAACAGGATGTCGCAACCAGATAACAATACCCTATTCTTAAACAAAAAATAGAACAGGATGCATTTAAATGTCCCTTCACTTTTCTACCCTACAGCACTTGTCTTAATACAGCCAAAATAATGCACTAAGTGTGAAAACTGTTCTCAGTAAAGTTTGAGCAAAAATTAAGCTAGCAAAATTATGTGAAAAGTAAACATGTACAACAAAATTATTAGCATCTGTCTATCTATCCACCTGTCTACTCACATGTGTATGTCTGTCTTTCTGTCTGTCTATAGTTATTTTTACAACTCTCTGTATATAGTAGAAAAACACAAGTGTGTTCATATTTAAGTGCATGTGTGAATATGTGTGTAAGTATATATATATATATATATATATATATATATATATATATATATATATATATATATATATTATCGCCCTATAAGCCTGACTAGCCTGGTCTGCAAAGCTATGGAGTGTATCATCATGGAAATCATAAACAAAGACATTGGGAACCTCCAGACACTGGATCCTACCCAATTCGGCTTTGTTAAGGGCAGATCTTGCCTCTTGAACCTGGTTGACTTCTTTGAAACAGTTACCAAAGCTATAGATGAAGGGAAGGTAGTCCACACAGCCTACCTGGACCTCGCAAAAGCCTTGGACACAATACCCCAGTCGGGCATCATAAATAAGCTCACCAGATTAAATATCTACCCCTATGTCACAAGATGGGTTGCAAACTGGCTCAGGGATAGAACCCACATGGTCAGAATAGCAGGTGCCATGTCAGACGCTAAACCAGTTACAAGTGGCATCCCACAAGGTTCAGTCCTGGGACCTCTTTTGTTCGGTATATATTTCTCCGAGGTACAGGCTAACACGGGTGGACTATGGCTGACCAAGTTCGCAGATGACTGCAAACTGGGTGCCATAATCGACTCTCCAGCTGACACAAGCATCCTCCAAATGGGTCTCACAGAGACGGATAACTGGTGCCAGAGCCATGGCCTAAAGCTTAATGCCAAAAAGTGCATAGTCATCCCCTTTGGGAAAAACAAAGTGCCCACAAATTCCCACATAGGTGGTAATCCATTAAGTATGGAAGAAGTAATTAGGGACTTGGGGACCCAAGTAGATAGCAATCTCTCCTTTGATAATCATGTTGCCAAAGTGGTTAGAAAGACCTTCTATATAGCCCACCTTATCACGAAAGGGTTCACATCTAGATCAAGAGAGGTCATTGTGCCCCTCTACTCATCACTTATCAGGCCCATAACTGAATACAATGGCCCATTTGGGATGTACCTTACCCGACACCTGCAGCAACTGGAAAGACCCCAAAATAACCTCACCAAGAGGATCAAGGGACTCAAACAGATGCCCTATGCAGTTCGGATCTACTAAGTTGCATACCACCTACTCAGAGGCGATCTGTGTCGGCCATGTCCAACCCAGAATTAATGGACATGCTTCACCTCAGGAAATCCAAATCCCTTAGAGCTACATGCTCCAGGGACTTGAACGTCAGCACAGAAATAAATAGGACATGCTGGAGGGACAGATTCATATCCCAGAGGCTCCCCTCACTCTGGAACAAAATCCCAATCCATATTAGGCAGAGCCCCTCACTGACCCTCTTCAAGAGAAATCTTGACGAGTGGATGGGAGATCATAAGTTTATCTCTGGGATCTCTTCTGTATCCCTGCTTGACAGAGGTACAGTAAACTAACCTTAAAAGGGCTACCTTCTGTGACTTACTATACAGAGGCACAGTCAACTAATCTAAAAGGGTGGCGAAAGCCAAACACACACTGGCTACGCTTATAAATGCCCTAGGGCAGATAGCCTAGTATCAACCTATGAACCTATATATATATATATATATATATATATATATATATATATATATATATATACACACCTCTGTCTCTCTCTCTCTCTCTCTCTCTATATATATATATATATATATATATATATATATATATATATATATATATATTTTATATATATATATATATATATATATATATATATATATATATATATATCACTTTGGAAGCTCAAAGTTTCAAAACTTAGAACTTCATATGGTTGAGACCATAACACTGAAGTTTTGAAACTTCAAATTATTTAAATGGACATTGCTGTACAGCACAGAAGAGGATATTTACCATTTTCTTCACTGTAGTACAATCTCAGAGTTGGTATATTTAGTTAGCAGGGGGTATGGGCAGTGCAGGGATGGATGACCCCCTTCAGAAACATAAAGAAAATATATACAGATATACATACATGTGTGTGTGTGTGTGTGTGTGTATATATATATATATATATATATATATATATATATATATATATATATATATATATATATATATATATATATATATATATATATATATATATATATATATATATATATATATATATATACATATATATATCTATATATATATATATATATATATATATATATATATACATATATATATATATATATATATATATATATATATATATATATATATATATATATTTGTTAGGATTAAAGGTTTAGGAGTTAGGGGTTGGGAGGGTGGCCTAACAGTTAAGGTGTTTGCCTTACAAACACAAGGTGCAGGGTTTGAGTCTCACAAGGGATAACTGGCTAGGCTTAAAATGGCTTGCAAGGGCAGTTAGCTTAGTACTAACCTATGAACCTATACTTGTTACAACAAATAATGTATTGTTTTGTTCATCTTATATACTCTTGCAGTGTAGTGTACTGTATTCTATTGTTATATATATGGAGCTTTTCTCCATGGGCCTCCGCTGAAATGGGTCTTCATCCCAGTTGGACTTTCTCAGTAAACAAATGCAAAATAAAATAAATCAATTTATATATATATATATATATATATATATATATATATATATATATATATATATATATATACACATAGATATATATATATATATATATATATATATATATATATATGTATATATATATATATATATACATATCAAAGTCAAAATGAACTTTTCTGTCATTTAGACTACATAAAGATAACCTAAATGAAATTGCGTGCGTCAGGCTCACTATTGCGATAAAAATTACACACATACAAATTACATATGGTACACGCAACATTAACTTTAAGTTAGACTGTTATTATACTGCATACTACTATAAAATACTAACTTTTAGCAGCTGAGTGATTTATTATTGCATACTTATTTTCTGATATGTCAGAATAGCTAGCAGATAAATATTGCACTTGATTGACATTGTAAAAAGTTAACTATGAGTGAACATTTCATAATTTCTACTGCACCATAATGGTTTGACCAACACAAAGCCATGTCAATGAGTAACATACCTGAGATATCTTCCAGAGTTGAAGAACCTAATTGCCAAGTTTCTCAATTAGCTGTGATAACTATATTGAATGCTGAACTAACTCAATAAACAGCATCCTAAAATAACTGTCCTTATTCTCCAGTTGTACCATTACACTGCGATGGTGGTGCTGCGGTAGAGTTGTCGCCTCATAGCAAGATGTTGTCCCGTCCGATTCTCAGCTAGAGCGTCTTCTGTGTGGAGGCATACATGAATGGGGCGTGCCTTCGTTGAAGGTTGTGTGTCAGGGCTGGTAACCCGGTACGTAAAAATCCACTACCAATCATTAGAGGACCGGAGTTCCACTGTGGCGACCCCTAACCGGGAAAAACCGAAAGACACAAACAAACAAATTCTCCAGTTGTACCATTGCGAGACATAGTGCAACTGAGATGGCATCCACTGTGGAGTGATTGATATGATATGCAAACTGCAGTGGGTCGAGTGCAGCTGGTAGTTTTGCTGACAGGTGTTTTGACCAGTCTTTTAAAACTTTTCATGACAGTGAATGTGAGGGCTACTGGTCTTTAGTCCTGCAGGGTTGAGGGAGTTGCTTTCTTTGGCAGTAGTGTTATGTTTATATTTTTGAAGAATTTGGGTACTTTTGCTTGGAAAAGGGATATGTTGAAAATGCCCACGAGTACAGTGCTTAGTTGTTCAGCACAGTCCCTTATCACCCTTCCCAGGATGTTGTCTGGTCCAGCAGCTTTTCTGGGGTTAATCTGTCACAGGGTATTCCTATACTCACCTCTGGTTAGACTGAGCACTTCATCCTCTGGACTTGTTCAAAGTTTTTTCACTGCCTTTGAGCAGTTCCTCTTCTTGAAGCAAGCCCCCTGAGTCCCCCCCCCCACAGCCCCCTACTAAAATATACTAACTCCGAGATCGCACTACAGTGGGGAAAAGGGAAATCTCTCATTCCGCGTTTCTGCAGACACTGCAAAATGGGAGATTTCCCTGTTCCCCGATGTAGTGCAATCTCAGAGTTAGTATATTTATATGACAGGAGTATAGAGGGCTTGCCCCCCTATTGAATCCCTCACCTAAAACACTCACACACTCTATTTAACCCCCCCTTCAGATGTTCGAGTTTCTGAAAACTCGATCATATGGTCTCCACCATATGAGTTTCAAGATTTCAGAAACTCGATCAACTGAAGTGAACCCATATATATATATATATATATATATATATATATATATATATATATATATATATATATATGTATATATGGTTTACTGGCAAAAGTTTGAAATCCACATCATCATTTGTTTATTACAATGACCCACCATGTCAAAAATGACAATGTTATTACATCATTATGTCAAATATCCTTTCCCCGACATCCAACATCGATGTTATTTGACATAACAGATGGAGACATTGGACACCCAGGATATTCAGCTCAACATGCCATGAGTATTTCATCTCAACAGCACACATTTTTACTGTTTTGTAGAGGGCAAACCCCCCTGCACTGCCACACCCCCTGCAAATTATAAATACCAACTCTGAGATCAGACTATAGTGAGGAAAAGGGTAAATTCCCTGATCCTCACTGTACCGCGATCTCCATTCACAGTGCTGAAATCAGACTACCAAATCACGCTTCACTTTCATTATAGTGAGTTTGTAGTAGTCTGGTTCGGCATTGTGCATCTTTGAAATTGTACTTTCCATCACTTGCCATTCGATCACCTGAAGTTCAAGCTTTTGATAGTAAACTTATGTGTGTGTGTGTGTGTGTGTGTGTGTGTATATATATATATATATATATATATATATATATATATATATATATATATATATATATATATATATACATATATGTGTGTGTGTGTGTGTGTATGTGTGAGTTACCCCTATAGGCATGTCATCAGTTTCTTAAATGCTGGTGTTTTTCATTGATGGTACAGTTGGTTAAATTATGTTATAGTTAAAGTACATTATATTGACTCCTTTTCTTCATGTTTGGGCAATCCTGGAGTTAGTATATTTAATGTCTGGCAGTGTGGGGGGAAGTGAAGCCCCTCACCACATAATTCTTTTTGATTTTATTTTTGTAATTGCAAATGTAACTTTTTGGTTTACATTTGTGATTACTTTTTTATTAATTTCATTTGTAATTAATGGTAATCCCAATGGGGTCTATATCATATGTTCGAAGTTTTATAATTTCAAACGTTAAAATATTGAATTTAAATGTTCGAAGTTATAAAACTTCGAACATATATAAAAAAACCCAAACCCAAAACTAATGGCTGTAGGCAGGGGGGCATTCCCCCCTGAACCTCCCCACACCCCCTGTTCTTTAACTATACCAACACCGAGACAGCACTACACTGCAGTAAGGGAAATCTTCCCTTTACTGCACTATAGTGCAGTCTCGTAGTTGGTATATTTAAAGAGCAGGGGGGTGCAGGAGGGCTTGCCCCCCTGCCTACATTAGTCAGGTAAGTTTCATTTGTTGTTTGTTTTTTTTTTATTATATGTTCGATGTTAGAAACTTCAAACATTTAAATTTGATTATTTAATGGTCGAAGTTTTCAAACTTAGAGCATATAATATAGACCCTGCCAATGAGCTTGTTTGATGTTTTATGTTTTGATTAATCCCAAAAGGGAATATATGTTATAAATGCATAGATATATGATAAAGAGAGTGATAAATTATATACCTGGTAGATTGTCCCGCCAGTTTGCTTGTATACATTCTTGATGCTTCACAGGTACACTACCAAAGCTTATAAAATTTCCACAGATCTGCCATATTTAAACTACCCACTAAACTAATGTCAGCTCTCTAAACAAGGCACAGATACCTGCCCTACCCAAAAAACCCAAAAATTAGCAACATTACCTATTCACTTCAAGATGACAAACAATAGTTTTAGAATAAAATGTAAAGCAAATGAATATGTATCAGTTGCTAGTAGCACTGACAGCAAAATATACGTGATTGTGACTGCTAACATATTTCACAATAAACTCATTAACATGCTCAAATAAAACATACTATTAATTAAACACTACCAGTTCCTTCTGTACACAACTAAAATACATGAAAAATAAAAAATGAATTGATGGTGGAAAAAAAGACATTTCTTAGAACTGTATGTGAAAACCACTCCTAAAAAGCTCCATTCATTAAACAATATATACATTAAATACATAAAGCCTTATTCTGCAGAACCATAGGCATTAAAGACACTGGAAAGCTTTCTGTTAACCTTAAAAAGGGCAAATAAAATGTGTGGTATTTTGATTTGTGTGCTTCAAGAAATATCTTGTAAGTTAGCATTAAGGCACTATATTATTACCGGTGTTACCACTTATGACAATTTCATTCCCTAAACTTATTTGCATTACATACTATGCACACACATACAAACATATAAATATATATTGAAGCATCTATGTGTAATATCTACTTACATTAAGATGCACTATATTTCTCACAAACCGTTGAACTAATGGTCATAAGCAACTTACTTTTGCAAGTGTTAAAGTAAGTATGGGGGAAAAGTAAAAACTGTCTCACCCACTAAAACCCAGTATGTGAAAGAAGTGAAGTAATTTCTTTTAGATGAACATTGTGCTCTGATGTTTCGAAAATCATATGTTCCTGATGATAGCCTGCAGATAGCATGTAATAAAAACATGTGCATGGAACGTAATATCGACCTTCCTTTTGCTTAGCTACACACTTGGCATGTTGTGTACTTTTCGAACACAATATCAGCAGTTCAAAAGCCTGCCATATTTAGTCACTAAACCTGAGAATTCCCCCAAAGCCTGCCATTTTTTGTCACTAGAAACTATTGAAGAAGTTCCCACACTAGACATACAAAAACACACATGTGCACATGCACACACATTGAAACACACACACATGCACACAAAACCTGAACATATTCTATCTCACGTATAACTCTTTCCCAATGATCAGTCTATGCCTAAATTGAAAGAAAAGCCTGGAAACAAGAAAAAAATACTTTGCCCATAAAATGGTCAGATACAACACATGCATACAAACATAAAAACACACAAATACGCACACACACACACACACACACACACACACACACACACACGCGCACGCGCGTGCACGCACGCACGCGCACACACACACACACACACACACACACACACACACACACACACACATTCTCAGGTACATATTTATTTATTTTATTGTCATTTGTTAAATGGTGTAGTCCAACTGGGCATAGTTGCCCCTTTTCAGTGGAGACCTGGGGAGAAAAGTTTCTCAATAAAAATACTCATATTTGAAAAATGGTGACATATAGAATCATATGCATTCAATATATGCTAGGCATCTAACAATTTAAAATGTTTTATATATATATATATATATATATATATATATATATATATATACATACATACACACACACACACACACACACACACACACACACACACACACATATATATATATATATATATATAATAATATAGAGAGAGAGAGAGAGAGAGATAGTAAGTAGTATGCATAAAATTATAAAGGGAAAAAAAATTCTAAGGTTGCTTCCTGCCTTTTCTGTAAGTAGTTTAGTCCATTTGTAAGCTTCTAAGCCCCCACCGCTTAGCTAGGGTTAAATTATTTCTGGCGCCATAAAGTCTGCTCTACAAATTTTCCCTTATTTTAGTTTTAGCACTCAGATCTGTTTCTTTGAGCTCAGCACTTGTTCAGAACTCATTGTAAGCACTAAATAAGCTACAAATTACTACAGCACTCAACTTTCCCTACTTGTCTAGAGGAAAACAGGTTTTAGTACTTAATAAAAAAGCACCTATCCAGGCATGTGTAAGGGTCAGCTCCCTGTGTTTTCTCCTGTCTATCTGATGAATCTGGGCAACTTGGGGTAATGCAGTAATTGCCTCATGTACACAGACAACCCTCTCCTCCTACCACCCAACACTACAACCTGTGAGAGATGCACTTATTTAGCCAAACTGGAAGCAAAGATCTCTTCACCTAAGACTGGATTAGACAGTCAAGAGGAGGGGTAAACACTTGCACCACACCACACTGATCACATAGTCCCTCATAACCTACACCACCAAAACACACTCACAGAAACACAAAACAGACACCTATATTCACGGAGGCTCACAATAAAAATCTGCCCAAGCAACAGGGACCTCCAAAGCAGAAACGCAAGCAACCTCCACCCTCCAACACAACCCAAATGACACATAGCCCACAAACTCAGTGTGCCACTCAACCACAGCCCGTAAGGCATAACAATGTACCCAACACTCTAGTCATAGGTGACTCTATAGTCAGGCACACTGATGTTCCATTCACCAGGCTAAATGAGGAGCAAGTTACTGTTGGCTGCCTGTCAGGTACCAGGATCTGCCACATAACGTATGCACTCAGGTCACTCCACAACAAGTACAAATATGACTCTGTCAATGTCTATGTTGGTGTGAATGACCTGAGACATACCTCCCTAGACTACATAAAAAGAGACATGAAGGAGCTGCACGATCTTGTAGCCCAATCAGGTATGACCCTAGCCCTGAGTAGCATCCTGCCATCACCCAGAATGATACCACAATACAAGGACAAAATGATTGACTTCAAAAATTGGCTAAGCTATGGTGTCATTCTAAGGGGATACAGTATCTGTCTGCCTAGGATGGCATCATCGACAGACCACGATGCTTTGCCAGAGATGGCCTACACCTTTTGCCCTTGGGATTCTGGATACTGGCTAATGCTTTTGCTACCCATATAGTGCCTTTTTTAGTCAAGGTTCAAATGACAAACTCACCACCATAAGTAGTACAAGCAAGCAAAATCTGAGGGTAATGCTACTCAATGCTAGAAGTCTAAACCTCAAAATGCACTCCCTCGAGGCACTCCTTAAAATGAAGAACATCTACATCTGTGCAGTGACAGAGACCTGATTCAAGGCTCTAGAGAGCATCCCTGCATTAACAGGCTATGATTCATACCACACCTTTCGGCCACCTAACCTGGACCGAAACACTAAAGGCGGAGGCGTGTCCATATTCATTAAGGATATCCACACCTCCAGGCTAGTTGCTCAGCATAATGCATCCGAGATTATCCAAGTGCAACTAAATCGCAATCCAAACTGTAACTTGCTACAGATCTCCCACCATGCCGCAGGATTTCTACTCCTCATTTCTTGATACACTGGAAAATATTAGGATACAACCCAATACCCTAATAATGGGCAATTTCAACTACCCCACTATTAACTGGGAAAACTACTCATGTAACAACTCTTTTGCTCAATGTTTTCTGGAATTCATAAATTCCAATGCCTTGGATCAACTTATCCACACCCTGACCAGGGGCAGCAATATCTCAGACATGGTTATTACCAACATCGGCAACTGATCTTCCACACCAGAGGTCAGTTCTTCATTGATCAGATCTGACCACAAGCTAATCACCCTAGACATCCACATCCCACCCCACCCCCCCCATTAGGGAAACCACCGACGAACAAAAGAGGTACGACTGCTGAATCCTACGCAAATGTACTTTATAAGCACTTACATGAGTGCATGGATTGTGCAACCCTAACAGAACTATGATGCTATCCTCCAAAAAAAGAAAGCCAATCTGGTGGTCCCCTGCCATAAACAAACTCTACAACAGAAGAAAGAAACTGTTGCAAAAAAGAGTAAAATCCCATGATTGGAGGAACTCCCTGATCAGCTTCAGTAAAAAGCTGAGATCCCTTATAAAATACTCCAAAGTTAGTTATGAAAACAAAATCGCCACTGATTCTAAAGATAATCACAAAGCATTCTATAGCTATGTAAAGAATCTCAATGGTAACACTCAGATCTGCTCTGAGTTACAGCATAATGGCACGAAATATACAGAACCAACTAATATTACCAACATCCTGGCATATAGGTTCATTGCTAACTTTACCCCTCCTCTCACCCCCTAAAGGGCCCATCTCTGTACCAGAAGAATGCAAAGTTCCTGTAATCACGGCTGCACAGGTAAAATCCACACTCTCCAAAGCCAAAAGCATAGCATCCATGGGACCTGACAACATCCTAGACTGCATTCTATATGAACTACAGAATGAACTGGCACTCCACCTCAGTATCATGTTCAGTCATAGCCTCATCTCAGGCTTTGTGCCCACTGAATGGTGCACAGCGATAGTTATCCCACTCCACAAAGGGGGAGCCACCATGGGCCCTGGGAACTACCGCCCCATTAGCCTGACAAGCCTGGTCTGCAAGGCTATGGAATGTATCATCATGGACCTTATAAACAATGACATTGGTAATCTCCAAACTCTGGACCCCACCCAGTTCGGGTTTGTAAAAGGCAGATCATGTCTTCTAAACCTGATAGACTTCTTTGAAGCGGTCATCAAAGCCGTAGATAAGGGTAAGGTGGTTCATATAGCCTATCTAGATCTCGCCAAGGCTTTCTACACCATCCCCCACTCTGGAATTACAGATAAACTCACTAAACTAGGTATAAATCCCTATGTCACAAAATGGGTTGCCAACTGGCTCACTGACAGAAACCACACTGTGAAAGTACCAGACTCCAAATCTGTCTTCAGACCAGTGCCAAGTGGTGTACTACAGGGTTCAGTCCTGGGTCCTCTCCTGTTTCATATCTACTTCTCAGAAGTACAGGCTAACACAGAAGGTCTTTGGCTAATGAAGTTTGCAGATGACTGCAAACTAGGAGCCATAATCAAAACTCCTAATGATGTGGATATCCTACAAAAGGGCCTCACTGAGACAGATGCCTAGTGTCAAAGCCATGGCCTCAAGGTCAATGCCAAAAAGTGCATTGTCATCCCTTTTGGTAAAAACTCTGTACCCATGAACTACCACATAGGCAGTAGTCTATTTAACACCAAAAGTGTGATAAGAGATCTTGGGACACAGGTGGACAATAGTCTCTCCTTTGATAATCACATTGCCACAGTAGTTAGGAAATCCTTTTACATGGCACACCTCATCACAAAAGGTTTCTATTCCAGGAAAAAAGAGGGCATTGTTCCCCTCTACTTGTCACTCATTAGACCCATTATAGAGTACAACACCCCTTTTGGTATGTACCTCACAAGACAGCTACAACAACTAGAAAGGCTGCAGAAATACCTCACAAAAAGGATTATCGACCTCAAACAGATGCCCTACGCTGACCATCTAAAAAAACTCCAGCTTTACTCCATCGCATATCACCCACTCAGAGGAGATCTCTGCCTAACATACAAAGTTATGTCAAACCCAGAGCTGTTGGACATGCTCCACTTAAAGAAATCCCAATCCCTCTGAGCTACACACTCTAGGGACCTAAACCTTGTCACCACAATAAACAGAATATGCTAAAGGGATATATTCCTGTGCCACAGACTTTCCATACTCTGGAACAAACTATCTATCTATGTCAAATAAAGCTCCTCATTTGCACTCTTCAAGAAAAATCTTGATGATTGTATGGGAGATAGGAAATTCACCCTAGGGATCACTTCTGTGGCTCTGCTCTACAGGGCATATGAAAGAAATTTTCTTGGGTGGCAAAAGCCAGGGTACCTTTTTGGCTAGGCTTATATAGGCACTAGGGCCAATAGCCTAGTACCTACCTATGAACCTATAGATAGATAGATAGAGCTGCTAGTAAAATTGTTGATCATGTGTTAATTCAACTGCTAATTACCTAAGCAGCTGATTAACAGATGTTTAAGACTGCACAACTCACAAGCATACCTCTCAATTATAGAGATTTTTGGAGAATGTCCAGATTTTTGCCTCATATTTTCAGTCTGTTTTTCGTAAAATTGTGGTTTTCTGGCAAATTAGTGGCAAATCTTTAAAGACTAAAATTAGAAAATAATGATAGACATTTGAGTTTCAGACTTCACACCCTTCAGAAAATTCATGCTATTACAAAACCTGTTATTCTATAAGCTTTCTAAGTTTTTAAGAGCACTATTTAAAAACTGTCCCTATTTTGGGGCCTTTGTCCCACTTTTATTTATGGGTTTGTCCAGATTTCTTGCTCTAAGGGGTTGAGAGGTATGCTCACAGGATTGGTAAATTTGCCCTTACCTCATGTTTGTAACTCAGAGTTAGTATATATAATTAAAAAGGTGTGGGGCCCATATATGGGGTACAAGAGGCAAAAAATTATGTTTTTGATTGTTTTTTAAATGTAGATTTTGCATCCGCGGAGGCTGTTTCACTGTACGTGCACTATAATTTGTCAAGTGCAGTCAGTGTTTTCAACCTTTTAAGGTCGATACTTTTGCAGTTGACCTTGGATGTTTTAGACTAAATGTGGTATTCCCATATCTATATCTGTCTATATCTATATCTATCTCAATATATATATATATATATATGTATATATATATATATATATATATATATATATATATATATATATATATATATATATATATATATATATATATATATATGTATATATAGTTTCTAAGAAAGGAAGAAATATAGAACTATAGAGATGTAAGAGAGCAAGAATATATTGTTAGAGACAGTACAGAAATGGGGAGATGGCAGTACCAGGCTATTATTTGACATAGTATAAGTGTATAGATAGTGTAAATCTATAACTTTAACGAGGTTACTTTATAGTGTTATGAACAGATTTTAGAATACATTATCCTGATGTTTATTATACGCATATCAAGTTGTTGTTTTGGCATTGTTTAACTTTTGGTTTAAAGATGTTCAGTTTGTCGGCATTTTCTAGATGGAATAAAAGGTCATTCCAAAGATTTGACACATAATTAGAGTAAAACAAGTCCTCCAGCATAGTTTGAGTTCATAGTAATTAACAGACTTTTCATTTGAGCATAGATCCTCAGTTGGTAAATAATTTTGTAAGGTAAGGTTTAATATAAAGCAGAACAGTTATTAGGTTTATCTGTATGGTTATGAGCTATAAAGCAATGTGTGTAGGGTAGGTAGTGTGGTTGGTTCATTCAGTCTCATTGCTCTAGGTCTAAGCAGTGATGTGTTTTGCTGGAGAGGTTGACAACAGATTTATGTGTTTTATTAAGCCATGCATCAAATTTTATCTTGTAAGTAGAATGCAGGTTTGTAAGAACTAATGAAGCATTAAGGAGTGAAGGACAAGTTTAGCTCAGTTAGTATCCCAGGTTTCTGGTGGGTTTTCTTAATGACTTGCAAGATGTATTAGAAAGTCTTAATGTTTTCATGAATGTGACTCCTAGTAATTTAGTATGGGGTACTGTTTTGATAGTGGTGATTGCTAATAAGATGTGAACCATTTCTGTTTGGTCCAACAGGTGTTTTGGAAAGAAAAACATTAATTTGGTTATCTTTAGCTTTAGCGGTAATTTTACAAGTGATAGTAGATGAAAAGGATCTGTGTAATTTTTTTGAAGCTTTGAGAGAGTTGGAGATAAGCAGATAAGTCTAGAGTGTCTACACACTGGACTTTATTGCACTCACTATGAATATTATTTAAGAGGAAGTTTAGAAGCAGAGAGCCTAAGATAGATCTTAAAGGGACTCCTACAGATACAAGCAGGTTACTAAAGAGATCTTGTTGCCGTTTTCCATCTTGTTGTCTATTTGATAGGTAGCTGTGGAACCAGGAGAGAGAGGAACGAGTGAGGTCAAAAGCAGATAGTTAAAAGGGATGATACTACATTGTCTGCATTTCTGCTTATATTTACAATATTAGTGACATTACAGAGGGTTAGTGTTGAGCTGAAATATGTTTGGAAGCCATATTGATTCTTGGAGTGAAGACAGTAAAGTATTTAATGAGGTGAGAGTGAATGCAACTTTTTTAGAACTCTTTTATGTAGGGGGTATGATTACAGATTTTTCCAGAAAGTGTGAATATGATTTTCTATGATGGTCTCAGTAGTTTTGCAGAAATGCCATTTTTAATTTACATTCGCCTTATACATTTTATGTCATTCAGAAGAAATGATTAAGGATTGTACGGTAATGGAAGTTTTATTTTTTTCACTTAGGTTCATAGTTTCATAAGTTCATAGGTGTTTACTATGACCACAAGACCTTTTTAAGCCTAGCCATGCATTCCAAATCTCTGACAAGTTCTGGTAGCCTTGATAAGTGTAATTAGGGGCTTCAGAGATGAAACATTCACAAGCAGGGACCTGGGAGATGAATCCTTTACAGGCTGCCTGTCTGCATTAGAGACATAGGTGAAAGACCAAGGATGAAGTTCATGTTCCCCATCCAACTGTCCAAGTTACATTCAAATTAGTATAGGGAAGAACTGGATGGGGATCCCTTTCCAGAGATGGGGTAGTCTCTGGAATATATATGTGTCTTTCCAGCAGGCCCTTTTTATATCACAGGCAAGGTTTACGTTTTTAGAATGGGTAACTAAGGTGCTGTTTATTTTGCAGAAATGCAGGTGGTCTATCAAACTGGAGTCTGAAAATGCCTTGTATGCCAGGCATAGATCTCCCCTTAACAGACTGTATGAGACAGAATACAAGGAATGGGCCTTGAGGCAGTCTGCAAGAGTTGTTACTTATGCCCTGTATTCTTTTAGTGAGGAACCTCTGTGGACATTCTAATTACTGGTTATGCCTCGTACATACCAAAGGGGACATTGTACTCAATGATAGGTCTAATGAATGCTGAACACATTGGAAAGATAACTTTCTTGGACTTAGATGCCATACCTTTGTTTATAAATTGCATAACATAGAATGATTTCCTCACTACTGTAGACATGATGCTCAAAGACTAGATTACTGTCTATGTGTGTGTCCCCAGGTCTCTGACTACTGGGTCAACTCTTAGGGGTGTGTTGTCAGAATGATAGTTATCGGGGGTGGATGATTTCCCCAAGGATACTATTATGCATTTCTGGCATTTAGTTTCAGTTCATGGCTGTTGACTCCAGTTATTTGTCTGTGTTAGCCTTTCCTGGAGAATATTTGTATCAGTAGGGGATTCAGTGACAGTTCCTAATTTGCAATAATCTGCAAATTTAGTCAGCAAGAGGGCATTGACAAAAGTACACACCAAAAAGGAGCTGTCCTAGAACAAATCTCTGAGGGACTCCTCTTGTGACTGGCCTCTTTGTATTGATGGACTCCCCAATTCTTTAAAAGAACAGCTTGATTTTTATGGAGGAATCTGCATAAATTATCATTTTACGTGTTTTCTGAAATACTATTTTCCTAACGGCATCATGACATCATCTGATTAACTTGTTGATCCCAAACAGTTTGAACTTTGTTCTTGAACCCCCCCCCCCCCATTTCTACTTTAGGCAAGTTAGTCCAGCCCTTGCTGTTGGATGTATTATATACATCTGACTCCTGAATATGCAAAAAATATGTTTTTCTATGACATCCCTTTAATTTTAATAATCCTTACATCCTTCCTTACACTGACCAGGAGCCCGTGCACAATTCGATTTTACATGGCCATAATCTAGTTAGCCATCTGTAATAATTTCCTGCAGAAAGGTACTGAATGGTTCACCACTATCACATATTGCTGTAGCTGATTTGCCAAGTATGGTGAAAATCATATTTAAGACTGGAGTCAGAGCTTATTCTCAAAATTTATATCTACTGCTAGTTAGCAGTTGTGGTTGTTGGCATACCTCAACTGTGCAGATTTTCACAGAATGTCCAGATTTTGGCCTCAAATTTTTAGTCTGTACCTCAAAAAATGTGTTTTTTTTTCTGGTAAATCTCTAAGAATTGAAGTCAATAAATAAAAAAGTTTCAGAATTTATAGCCTACATAAAATGCATGCTTGTGCAAAACCAGTTTTCCTAGCATCTTTCTAAGCTTATAAGAGGAATATTTAAAATATGTCTCCCAGTATTTTAGACTTTTTGTCCAGATTTCTTGTGCTAAGAGTTTGAGAGGTATGGTTGTTAATTGGACAACTAAATTTAAGACATAATCATCCTGGGTGCTTAGTGGAATGTTAGCATCTAGACAGGACAGTTTATATTTTGCTATGCATTGATAAGAGTTCCTGCTACTACAGTGTCTTCTATTATGTCTTTTATTCCTCTCCTTAAATATCTTTAAATATTGTTCCTATTATTCTTGCAATATGATAGTTCAGTAATGAGTATCCAGTTAATTTAATCACAAGGAATATTTCTGTTTTTTTTTTTTTTCTTTTTTTCTGTTTCCTGTGCATCTGCCTTATATTAGCCTTTATTTGGAATACACATTTTTGGCATTTCACTGTTGCATGCATGTAAACATACATTTCAGCATTTTTATTGTGAGGACAGAAATCCATAATTCAAACAATCATAGGGCAAAACTTAGCAATGTTCTATTTCATTGCTAGGTTAAGAGTTAGAGAGGTAGGAGGGTGGGGGTCTTGTCTTTTATTATTACTATATTACTATAAAATGCAATGCAAGATGTCACATCTTCATTTGGGAACCCTCTATCCTATGTCAAATCTCTATTCTCAAAAACAGAGCTCATTTACTTTGGAATAATGCTCACAACAATGTCATGTTGTTAACATTTATGAATATCTGATAAAATGTTAAAGCAGAATGCTTATTATTGCAGTTGAAAATGTTGCTTTAGGAGTTATTTTATACTAGCATGTTTGTGTGTATGTGTGTGCATGTGTGTGTGTATGTGTGTGTGTATGTGTTACATTTTTTCTGTTGCTATAAAATTCATTGTAAAATATCAAATCTCATTTTGGACAAACCAACCTCATTTGCTAGCTATAGCCAAGACAGAAAACTAATTTGATTCACAGTAGTGCTTAAAACAGGGTTTATGATGTTAAACATCTGCTGCATCTGATAAACTACAAAATTAGAATAAATGTTATAGCTTTGATCAGCAAAACAGTTATTTAAAACAGTGCATTTACTGGTAGTACTGTGTTATAAAATGCAAAGCAAAATGCCACAGGTTCAAGATGGACTCCTCTCTCTGATGCCAAAGAATCAGTCAGGAAAACTGCATCTGAGCACTGTGCTCTTAATACTCTTTACCATATCATAAAGCACAAGGCGATGTTACAGAACCATCTGAGAACTGTGCTCTTAATACTCTTTACCATATCATAAAGCACAAGGTGATGTTACAGCACGACCTGAGTACTGTGCTTTTAATACTCTTTGCCATATCATAAAGCACAAGGCGATATTACACCACCTTCTGAGCACTGTGCTCTTAATCTTTACCATATCATAAAGCATAAGGTGATGTTACAGCACCACCTGAGTACTGTGCTTTTAATACTCTTTGCCATATCATAAAGCACAAGGCGATATTACACCACTATCTGAGCACTGTGCTCGTAATACTCATTACCATATCATAAAGCACAAGGCGATGTTACAGCACCATCTGAACACTGTGCTCTTAATAATCTTTACCATATCATAAAGCACAAAGTGATGTTACAGCACCATCTGTGCACTGTGCTCTTAATAATCTTTACCATATCATAAAGCACAAGGCGATGTTACACCGCCATCTGAGAACTGTGCTCTTAATACTCTTTACCATATCATAAAGCACAAGGCGATGTTACAGCACCACCTGAGTACTGTGCTTTTAATACTCTTTTCAATATCATAAAGCACAAGGCGATATTACACCACTATCTGAGCACTGTGCTCTTAATACTCTTTACCATATCATAAAGCACAAAGCGATGTTACAGCACCATCTGATCACTGTGCTCTTAATAATCTTTACCATATCATAAAGCAAAAGTTGATGTTACAACACCATCTGAGCACTGTGCTCTTAATAATCTTTACCATATCGTAAAGCACAAGGTGATGTTACACCACTAACTGAGCACTGTGCTCTTAATAATCTTTACCATATAATAAAGCACAAGGCGATGTTACAGAACCATCTGAGCACTGTGCTCTTAATAATCTTTACCATATCATAAAGCACAAGGCGATGTTAAACCACCAACTGAGCACTGTGCTCTTAATAATCTTTACCATATCATAAAGCACAAGGCGATGTTACAGCACGACCTGAGTACTGTGCTTTTAATACTCTTTGCCATATCATAAAGCACAAGGCGATATTACACCACCTTCTGAGCACTGTGCTCTTAATCTTTACCATATCATAAAGCACAAGGCGATGTTACACCACCATCTGAGAACTGTGCTCTTAATACTCTTTACCATATCATAAAGCACAAAGTGATGTTACAGCACCATCTGTGCACTGTGCTCTTAATAATCTTTACCATATCATAAAGCACAAGGCGATGTTACACCGCCATCTGAGAACTGTGCTCTTAATACTCTTTACCATATCATAAAGCACAAGGCGATGTTACAGCACCACCTGAGTACTGTGCTTTTAATACTCTTTTCAATATCATAAAGCACAAGGCGATATTACACCACTATCTGAGCACTGTGCTCTTAATACTCTTTACCATATCATAAAGCACAAAGCGATGTTACAGCACCATCTGATCACTGTGCTCTTAATAATCTTTACCATATCATAAAGCAAAAGTTGATGTTACAACACCATCTGAGCACTGTGCTCTTAATAATCTTTACCATATCGTAAAGCACAAGGTGATGTTACACCACTAACTGAGCACTGTGCTCTTAATAATCTTTACCATATAATAAAGCACAAGGCGATGTTACAGAACCATCTGAGCACTGTGCTCTTAATAATCTTTACCATATCATAAAGCTCAAGGTGATGTTAAACCACCAACTGAGCACTGTGCTCTTAATACTCTTTACCGTATCATAAAGCACAAGGCGATGTTACACCACCAACTGAGCACTGTACTCTTAATACTCTTTACCATATAATAAAGCACAAGGCGATGTTACAGCACCACCTGAGTACTGTGCTTTTAATACTCTTTGCCATATCATAAAGCACAAGGCGATATTACAGCACCATCTGATCACTGTGCTCTTAGTAATCTTTACCATATCATAAAGCACAAGGCGATGTTACAGCACCATCTGAGTGCTGTGCTTTTAATACTCTTTGCCATATCATAAAGCACAAGGAGTTGTTACAACACCATCTGAGCACTGTGCTCTTAATGCCCTTTAAAATAACATAAAGCACAAGGTGATGTTGCAGCACCATCTGTGCACTGTGCTCATAATACTCTTTACCGTATCATAAAGCACAAGGCGATGTTACACCACCACCTGAGCCTGTGCTCTTAATAATTTTTACCATATCATAAAGCAAAATGAGATGTTACAGCACCATCTGAGTACTGTGGTCTAAATAATCTTTACCATATCATAAAGCACAAGGCGATGTTGCCGCATCACCTGAGCACTGTGCTCTTAATAATATTTGCCATATCATAAAGCACAAGGTGATTTTACAGCACCATCTGAGCACTGTGCTCTTAATACTCTTTACCAAATAATAAAGAACAAGGCGATGTTACAGCACCATCTGAGCACTGTGCTCTTAATAATCTTTACCATTTCATAAAGCACAAGGCGATGTTACAGCACCATCTGAGCACTGTGCTCTTAATAATCTTTACCATATCATAAAGCTCAAGGTGATTTTACAGCCCCAGCCAGAAACTTATGACAATGGCACATGTTACTTTCTGGAATGGCTTTAGCATAATATATGAAGTGTTACTTCTCCCTCTTGCTATAAATAGCAGTGTACTATGTCACAGCTACAGTCCCATTTCCCCATCATCAGTCATCTAAGAGTAAAGCTTTATCAGTGAAAAACAGCTATATTTTCAACACAATGTGTCTTATCTTTTTTATTGAACAGTGCTAAATATTAGTCAAAGAAGACATTCTAAAATACTGTATATTACTTTATATCAGAGGTGGATACACTTTCACTATGTTACTATGCCAAAAATGCGTGTTCCATTTTTTGGGGAGGTATTTGTCCTTTTGGCTGCTGACCATCATACTTCCACTTACTCAGGTATACCCTGTCAAGGGCTGTCATCTACAAGGTTATGAGGTTGATTTGTGCTTTAGCTCGCATCCTGCAAATTTTTTTAAACCCCAGTCCCATCTACCTATGATGGACACATCCATATTCCCTGCCTGTGCAAATATCCTGAGTTGTTAGTCAAACCCAATTCTTCTGGGCTGTACTCGGGGGTATATCTATCTATGCCATCTATAAAAACAATGTGTGTCCCATTTTTTAAACAGTATACAATACTTTCCATTGCCATAAAGTGCAATGCAGGATGTCAAAGCTCCACATAGAATCCCCACATGTCAGAATTCCAGTCAAAATGTGAAACAGAAATTTCATAACAACAATCAGGAAAGACTACAGTAACAAATTTTGCATTCCATAATTATTGGAAAGGAAATGCGTGCTTCTTTTCTGATACTATAAGGGGCATGCAGAAGGCTCATGACTCTATCCTCCATGTCACAGCACCTGTCTAAGAAGCGCTTTTTCAGTATTTCAAAAGAGTGCCTACTACTACAGGGCCAGTCATGCTGAGGGGTGTAGTATAGAAGTTAAAATTGCTTCATAAGCCCAGGCACAAACCTGCCTGTCTACACCTCTGTCTGGAGCTTTATCCTTCTCTAATCTTTCACCTGGTGATGCATTAAAATACATTACAATTCTTACTTCACTGTTCATACTTCTAAAGTTGCTTCAGGGTTTGTTATTTGATACCTGCCTTGACTGTTCATACATGCACACATACATACACACACGCACACACACACACACACACACACACACACACACACACACACACACACACACACACACACACACACACACACACACATTCATCTTTTTGCTTTCCCTATATTCTTTCTCATTTTAATTTTTCTCTGTAATACATCACACACGCATGACGTCTGATATTGTATTTTCCTATGTTTTCTGATATGTCTTATTTCTTTCATCGTATAGATGTCCTGCTAGAACTTTTACATAATCTAACAAAAACACGGATTCCTTTCATATAGGATAGGTAAAATTGTTCACGATGTCAGCTGACTGACCAGTTACTTTTTCTTAGATTTTTAGTATTTATAGTCCTAAGAGCAAATCAGTTTCTATTATTTTTCAATATTGTCATTTGATACTCTTTGCAACAGTGTAAGTAGTTATTTAAAACCGTGCATTTAGTGGTAGCACTGTGTTATAAAATGCAAAGCTTTTTTCAGTCAGCTTTGCTTGCATCACTCTCATTTCTAATGCCCTGGGAAAGTCAGGGATATCTTCTAGTGTAAAATTTGGCACTATAAATGATTTTTCCTATCCTTTCCAGAAAAAAGATTTTGAAAAATATATATATACATATATATATGTTCATAGGTAGGTACTAGGCTATCGGCCCTAGGGTCTATACAAGCCTAGCCAAAAAGGTACCCTGGCTTTTGCCACCCAAGAAAATTATTTTCTTGTGCCCCTGTCAAGCAGAGCCACCGAGATGATCCCAGGGGTGAATTTCCTATTTCCCATCCAATCATGACGATTTTTCTTGACGAGTGCTAATGAGGAGCTTTGTTTGATATAGATAGGTAGTTTGTTCCAGAGTATGGGAAGTCTCTGGGACATGAATCTAGCCCTCCAGCATGTTCTGTTTATTGTGGTGACAAGGTTTAGGTCCCTAGAGCGTGTAGCTTGGAGAGATTGGGATTTCTTTAAGTGGAGCATGTCCAACAGCTCTGGCTTTAACATAGCTTTGTATGTTAGGCAGAGATCGCCACTGAGTAGGCAATATGCGACAGAGTAAAGCTGGAGTTTTTTGAGACGGTCTGCGTAGGGCATCTGTTTGAGGCCAGTAATCCTCTTTGTGAGGTATTTCTGCGGCCTTTCCAGTTGTTGTAGATGTCTTGTGAGGTACATACCAAAAGGGGCGTTGTACTTTATAATGGGTCTGATGAGTGATGAGTAGAGGGGAACAATGACTTCTTTTTTCCTGGATGAGAAACCTTTTGTGATGAGGTGTGCCATGTAGAAGGATTTCCTGACTACTGTGGCGATGTGATTATCAAAGAAGATACTACTGTCCACCTGTGTCCCAAGGTCTCTTATCACACTTTCGGTGTTAAGTAGACTACCACCTATGTGGTAGCTCATGGCTACAGTGTTTTTACCAAAGAGGATGACAATGCACTTTCTGGCATTGAGCTTGAGGCCATGGCTTTAGAAAAGTAGATACCAAACAGGAGAGGACCCAGGACTGAACCCTGTGGTACTCCACTTGTCACTGGTCTGAAGTCATATTTGGAGTCTGGTACTTTCACAGTGTGGGTTCTGTCAGTGAGCCAGTTGGCAACCCATCTTGTGACATAGGGATTTATACCTAGGTTTAGTGAGTTTATCTATAATTTCAGAGTGGGGGATGGTGACAAAAGCCTTGGCGAGATCTATATAGGCTGTGTGAACCACCTTACCCTCATCTACGGCTTTGGTGACTGCTTCAAAGAAGTCAATCAGGTTTAGGAGACATGATCTGCATTTTACAAACCCGAACTAGGTGGGGTCCAGAGTTTGGAAATTACCAATGTCTTTGTTTATAAGTTCCATGATGATATATTCCATGGCCTTGCAGACCAGGCTCATTAGGCTAATGGGGCGGTAGTTCCTGGGGTCCGTGGTGGCTCCCCCTTTGTGGAGTAGGATAACTATCACTGTGTGCCATTCAGTGGGCACAAAGCCTGAGGTAAGGCTATGATTGAATATGGTGCTTAGGTGAGGTGCCAGTTCACTCTGTAGTTCATGTAGAATGCAGCCTGGGATGTTGTCAGGTCCCATGGATGCTGTATTCTTGGCTTTGGAGAGTGTGTTTTTTACCTGTGCAGCCGTGATTACAGGAACTTTGTATTCTTCTGGTATAGAGATGGGCCCTTTAGGGGGTGGGGGGTAAAGTAAGCACTGAACCTGTCTGCCAGGATGTTGGCATTATCAGTTGGTTCTGTATATTTAGTGCTATTGTGCTGTGACTCAGAGCAGATCTGAGTGTTGTCATTGAGATTCTTTTTTTTTTTTAAAACAAGTTTATTGTTTTAACATATAAGAGAAATATCATAACAATTTTATACAAATAATTAAAAATAGGTATTATTATAATATTCAACAAAACAACTAAAGTATCTACAAAGACATCCACTACAATCAGATCAATTAATTAAACTAAAATACTGTGCTATTGAAATTAGAATTTTTTTAACAAATTTTGTAAATTATGCCATACAATAAAATGTGATGTTTTTCTAGTTGTTCTCATTCTAATTGTGCTTATTTCCATATGACACATTATATTCATAACATTTTTAAATTCATTGAACGAAGGAGGTGTATCTGAAATCCAATTTCTAGTTATTATTTTCCTAGCCACTGCTAGGATAGACCATAACAAGGGAAGCTTAATCTTTTTAACACATTGAGGTACATGTGTGTTGAATAATATAAGAGACTTAGAAATAATGAAATTATCTGTAAAAGAGCCTGCAAAATTCATTAATTGACTTCCAGTATTCTTTCAACTTCATACAGTCATAAAACATATGAGCCCAGTCAGCATTAATTTCTACATTACATCTCTTACATAGATTATCTTTATTATTAATTTTATTCATCATCAAAGGTGTATAAAAGATCTATGTTAAAATGTCCATGTATAAAGTCTCCAGACAATGGAAGATGTAGTTCTATAAGCAGATTCCAATATATATTGTTTATCTTGTTGAGTTGGTGGGTCCCCATTAATAGAGGTGAAATAATTCCAGTATGAATCTACATTGTAAAAAGTTTCTTGTCTGATAATTTTATGTATATATGAAAGTTTACCTTTATCAGAAACTTTATGCTGTAAATTTATTATCAAGTAATCAATCAGTTTTGGGATAGATTCTTTAACTGTTATAGACATTAGATCTATTCTATCAATGAGATGTTGTCTAAAGATCTGCACCTCTAACCAGCAAGTTTCTCTTAGATCAAATTCTTGTTTTAAGAAATCTAGATTTTTAACTTTATTATCAGATATCAGCTGATACCAGTACTTTAGATTATTATCTATAGCTAAATGAGCTCCTTCAGAAGTAGAAGACATAAGCATACCCTGAGTATAAATTATAGGGAATACAATAAAATTCCATTCCCTATACTTAGGGTGCATGAATATAAAGTTACGATAACTAATAATAATATTTAATGGGTAACAGACCATATGTTTAGGTGTAATAGGTGAAGTACAAAATTCCTTTAGCAACCACAACATGGAGTTATTTATAATCATATTTTTATGTGTTAAGGAGATTTTCATGAAGTGCATACTAATTAGCTCCCAATAATCTTTCCATTTTGCGACATATGACCGATCTATTAATAAAGTAATAACTTTTATAATAGAAGAGATAATATATAAATTAAAGTCTGGAAAAGAAATACCCCTTGAGACCAGCTATTAGTATGTTTCTTTAATGCAATCCTAGGTCTATTAGGTGCCCATAAGAAATTTAACATTAGTGTATTCAGTTTCTTGATAGTTATTTTTGTAGGTGAAAGTATTATTGATTGTATTAAGTATAAAATCTTGGGGAATATTATCATTTTAATAATTGTAAGTCTCTCCTCCATAGTGAAAAACATATTATTCCAGGTATTAAAAAGATTTTGTATATTAAGAAAACAGGTATTATAGTTATTATATATAATAGATTTAATATCTTTAGATAGTATTATACCTAAATAAGTTATCTGACCTGAGTTGGGAACATATTTAGTAAAATCACTAATGAGAGTATTTTTTCGTGTATATATAGGTAGTATTTTAGTTTTTTCTTCATTGAATATTAAACCAGAAATACTTTTAAAATTCATCATTTTATCAAATAAAGACTGCATAGAAGAATTAGATCCTGCTGATGTAATTAGACCATCATCTGCAAAAAGTTGAATTTTTGATGTTGTATTTTCTTCTATTTCAAAACCCTCTATGTCAGTACTGTTTCTAATCAAATTAGCCCAAGGCTCCATTACTAAAGTGAATAATAGTGGAGAAAGTGAACATCCTTGCTTTGTACCTTTAAGAATGGGTATTTTTTGTGAAACATATGTTCCTACCTTAATATAAGCCAGCGTTCCTTTGTATAAATGCTCAATTAAATTTACAAATGCATCAGAGAAATTTGTGCACTTCAGTAAGGTAAACAGATAGTCCCAACTTACTGAATCAAATGCTGAACCTATATCAAGACTAATAAGTGTTAAATCTTTCTTTTTCCTATTTGCAAAATCAATTAATGTTAAAGTTCATCTTATATTATCAAAAGTATTTCTATTTACAATGAAGCCCGTCTGATCTATGTCTATAATGCCGGGGATAATTGTCTTCAATCTATCAGCAAAAATACTCATAAACATTTTATAATCAACATTAAGTAATGAGATGGGTCGATATGAAGAACATCTAGTTGGATCTTTATTAGGTTTTAAAATTGGTGAAATAAATGTATATTGCCAAGATGGGGGGGTTATTAACTCAGTTTGGGCCAGAATAAAAACCTTATGTATTAATGAATATATAGTTTTAGAAAGGATTTTATATATCTCTGGTATAATACCATCATTACCCGGTGCTTTGTTTGATTTAAGCTTATTTATTTGTGTAATAACTCTGTATATGAAATACTCTTGTCCAATAGTTTAATCTGTTGTTTATTAAGCTTTTTATTCATGTTTGTGGTTATAAACTCCTTTATTTTATCTTTAGGTTCCACGTTAATGTTGTTATGGTTAATCTTGTGAAAGTGATTTCTAAATTCATCCAGTATTTCTGGTATACTAGAAACATTCTTCTTTTTCCTTAGAGAAAAGATTTCTTTGATATGGTTTTGTTTATTCAATCTTTTGTTTTATTTTTAAGTCTATGTAAGTATTTGGGGCTTATTGAATAAGACAAAAACTTGTATTTCTCTAAAGTTATTTTAACTTTATGAGTTAAAATTTCTTTGTATTTCTCATTTAGTTTGTTTATTTCTTCAATAACTTTCTTGTCCATAATATTTTCTTTATTATTATGTTTATAAGAGTCTAGTTTACTTTGAATATCTAACAATTCCTTATCCCAAGATTTCCTTTTGTTATTATACCATCTGATACTTTGTCCATATAGATATGATTTTAAGGCATCCCAAACATAGACAATGGAGACTTCAGGAGTATTATTTATGTCTAGAAAATGTTGTACTTCTGAAAGTATATATTCTCTATAGTATTTTAGCTGAGTTAAGTATGCTGGTATCCTTTTGATCTGAACATTATGAGTATTTTTTATCATGAATTCAAAAACAATTGAGTTATGATCAGATATAGGACATGAAATGATTTTGGAATTAATTAAATCTGTTACCATCTGGTTAGAAATAAAGACCCTATCTATTTTTGAATAAGTTTTGTATCTGTTAGAAAAAAAGGTGTATGGTAATGATTTTGACTCTATCTGATTATTAATATCATTCAAATGATAAGAATTAGCAAAATCATTTAAATGTTTTGCATTAGATGCAATTCTTCTTTTCTTTATAGTGGTAGTATCACTTTCATGTAGTATACAATTAAAATCACCAGCTAAAATAATATCCCCTATAGAGAATGATATGATCTTATCAATATGATGTTTCACTGTATTAATACCAATTCCAGGTATCCAGTATACATTAATTAAAGTGTAAGTCTTCCCATTAATTTGTATTGTAACCATACAAAACATTCCTTTGTCATCCTGATAAGACTTAATGGTTTTAGGAATGGGCATACTTTTATTCCATAAAATAGCCACTCCTCTTTTTTCTGAGTGTGCTCTGAACTAACCAATACTGCATACTTATTAGTGGCTAGTTTATCAATATCTTTTTTCAAGAGATGGGTTTCTTGCAGGAAGACTAGATTGGCCTTGTGTAGATTAATGTATCTTATTAGGCTTGCCCTTTTACACGGATTATTCAATCCATTAATGTTTAAAGAAATTCCTTTTAAAGATGCCATTTGGCATTTTTAAAACTCAAGAATCTTATGATCGAAATAACAAATAACAAGATAAATAATGTTACATCTCCTCTTTTAGATGTACCTTTAAATATAGCTATATTTATTAAATCTCTTATGGGATTTTGTATAGGATTCAATTTTGTTTGTAGTGACAATGAGTGTACAAAATATATTGTGGGTGTCAAAACTATATACATATAACAATGAACAAGTGAAAATAATGTAAGGATTAAACCTTGCATCCCGCCTGGAGTTGAAAACTCCAACTTAGAGCAGTATTTACTACTCAAGTTAACCCCCTACCCTAAGCAGCAGTACCTCAGCTACCACCTTATCAATTTAATACTAGTTATATTTAACTGAGGTTAACAGTTTTCAATTCAATTATCTATCAAGACAAAACTACACATTTGGTAAAACAGCATCATATAAACTAAAATAAACTTTTTTTTTTTTTTTTTTTTAAAACTGTTCATACTATTATATAGATCTATGTAATATGTAACACTTGAATTCTAATAGCATTCAAATAATCTTAATGTTAGAAATCAAGAGGAGAGAAAATTATGTTCTAACATTCATTTAAATCAAAAACTTTGGCTAATATGATTCAGACATTACATGCATTAAGATGCATCTATTTTCTGTCATGTGAATTCTATCAACAGCTTCCAAAAAATCTTGAATTGTTTGTATATGAGCATTTACTTAAACTCATTATTGTCAATAGAGTAAAATATTGTATTCATAAAAATTATTATAAATCATACTGCATAGTTATGCAGATTCTCAGAAACACCTGCGTTATTACCTAAAAAAAAAAAAAAGCCATCACACACATAAACACAGACACACACACATACATATACACACACACACACACACACACACACACACACACACACACACACACACACACACATACATATACACATACAATATATACATAGATACACACACACACACACACACACACACACACACACACACACACACACACACACACACACACACACACACACACACACATATATATATATCTGATCTCACTGAGTTGTGTGTTAGTAGAGCACTATCCTACTTGCTGTCCCTAGAATAAATCTGTCTGCTTTATACAAAATAATGCACAGCAAACACATATTAGTAACCAGATTTTACAATCATGCTAACCTACTGTCACATGACATTTCTTCCAGAATAGAGTTATAAGATTATTTATGCTTGCCAATCAGATGAATTAAATGAGTTATAGTAAAGTATATGTTTGGGACACAAGTTTTTAACACAGATTATTATGCTACTGTTAAGTAGATTTTCAAAAACATTTAAATAAATGTTTCATTTTCTATGCCTTCTAAAATAAGATATTTACTTGCTACAAGAAACTACATCATCGAAACTCATCATAACTGACATATTTTATGAATAGAGTATTTTTCCTGAATCTGTGGTGTGTCAGTGTGATAACCTTGTCAATGTTTATACTAACTGCTTTCAGTTTCTCTGTGAAAATTCTGTGAGTGAAGCTTCTGGGAAAACTCATGGACACTATGCATGAGACAGCCCACATCCCAGATTGTCTCCCTTAACATTTTGGCGGGAAACTTATTAAAACTTGTGGCAAACATTCATTTTGTCAATAGAGTAAAAATATTGTATTCATAGAAATTATTATAAATCATATTGGATAGTTATGCAGATTCTCAGAAAAAAAAGCCATCACACTCACACACACACACACACATACATACATAAACACACACACACACACACACACACACACACATATATATATATATATATATATATATATATATATATGATCTCACTGAGTTGTGTGTTAGTAGAGCACTATCCTACTTGCTGTCCCTAGAATAAATCTGTCTGCTTTATACAAAATAATGCACAGCAAACACATATTGGTAACCAGATTTTACAATCATGCTAACCTACTGCTTTAAAATATATCACATGACATTTCTTCCAGAATAGAGTTATAAGATTATTTATGTTTGTCAATCAGATGAATTAAATGAGTTATAGTAAAGTATATGTTTGGAACACAAATTTTTAACACAGATTATTATGCTGCTGTTAAGTAGATTTTCAAAAACATTTAAATAAATGTTTCATTTTTATGCCTTCTAAAATAAGACATTTACTTACTACAAGAAACTACATCATTTAAACTCATTATAACTGACATATTTTATGAACAGAGTATTTTTCCTGAATCTGTGGTGTGTCAGTGTGATAACCTTGTCAATGTTTATACTAACTGCTTTCAGTTTCTCTGTGAGAATTCTGTGATTTGAAGATTCTGAGGTAACTCAAGGACATTGTGCATAAGACAGCCCACATCCCAGATTGTCTCTCTTAACATTTTGGCGGGAAACTTATTAAAAACTAGTGACAAACATTCATTTAGCAGTGTAAATGCATCTAAACATGACAGAACCTCCACAATGTATTCCACAGATCATCACAGCCTCTATGCAAGTGAAATTAAACTCAAAATTACCAACAAGCAATAAAACTCAGCATTCTTCTCCCAACTCAATTTTCATACAAATCCTATTATTCACTGTGCCCACACAGTCTAAAGCATTTCTATATATTATTAAAGAAAAGAAAAGAGAGTAGAAAATAAAAGGGAGTGGGCAGAAATAAAAAATGTAAGAGAAAGCTGTAAGAAGTATATACAATGGAATGTTACTTACTGTTTATATTAATAGAGTTAAAAATAAAACATATTATTTACTCTTATTTAGTTCTGATTATTATTAGTTAAAGCATGACAGATTATTTACAAACAAGCATAAGCAGTATAATCAAGAAAGTATAATTAGAAATAGCATTTGAAGAACTTATAAACTTTTACAAGAAATAAATATGTTATTATTCTATTAATGATATTTTCATTACTGTTCTCTCCCTGCCCTCCCCCACCCTTTACCCACTACATAATCTAAATAGAATGTCATTGTTTAAACAAAGAAAATAATAAAAGAAGAAGGAAAAAAAGGTAAAGATAAAAAAATGTATCAAATTACTAACCTTACGTTTTTCAGAAAGAAAAACAAATCGAGTCACAGCCTGCCATTAAATCCTCAGGCATTTTGTCTGGTTATGAAACAAAACATTTCTTTGCACATAGAGAATAACTTTGATTAAATCTTTTCCAAAATATTTGTGGCTTTCTGGAAATGCAGGAACTATATTCAAAAAGATTAATAATGAACTAAAATGATGAGAGAAAAAAAACATATAACAAATCATTTGTTTTTAGTCTCTTCTTCTCTGAAGTCTTCCAGGAAGCTTCAGTTGCCAATCTCTTTAATGAAGAACTAGCCCATTCCATTTCTTCTATTTTATCCAAAATCCTTTTTCTTTGACAAACAGTAAAGCAGAGTCTAAATCATCGAAGACCTTAGGACCATCAGGAAGGAAGATTTTAAGCTTGGCAGGAAACAGAAGGTATGTTTTAAACTGTGCTTTTTTAAGCTCCCTTATTAGTGGCAGAAAAACTTTTCTTTTAGCAATTACCATGAAAGAATAGTCATTGTCAAAACGCACAGTTGTCTCATTAAACTTAACAGGAGCTTTAGCCCAAGCAGATTTAAGAACCATCTCTTTATCAAAAGATGATAGAAATCTAACTATAACTGATCTAGGATAATTTTTGTTAGAGTTAGTATTAGCTATAGATCTATGTGCTCTTTCGATACCAAAAGAGAATGCTTCTGGTAAATCTAAAGTTTTAGGGAGCCATGTTGTTAAAAAAGAAGTAATATTGTTACCTTCAATATTTTCTAGCAGTCCAAAAATCCTAATGTTATTGCGCCTAGATCTATTTTCCAGGTCATCCAGCTTTGTTTGTAAATGTGTATTTTGTTTCAGCAGAAACTCAATGTTGATTTCCTGTTCTTGTATTTTATTTTCCATGTCATTCACAGCTTCTTCTATGCCTGTCATCTGGATCTTCTGTTGTTGCAGGTCCATATGTAACAAGTCTATTTGTTTTGTAGTTTTTCTATGAAAGTGTCTATTTTAGTATCCATTTTATCCATCTTAGCAGTAAGTTGCTGGACTATAATTATCAGAGACTGAAGTTCTTTCTTGATGCTGGAGTCTTGAGAATTTGTCTTACTGGAACTCATTTCAGACTGATAAACTGACAGGAAAATTTCCAAAGTAATTTCTGACAGGAATATTATTAAGATTTCCTTTCTTTTTTAGATATAGTTCAAGAACTATATAAAACAAACATATTTAGAAAGAAAATTACTTCAAGAATTAATTTTTTAAGTAATTAATTCCTGTCAATTTAATGAAATTGGTGGAGCTGAAGAAATCTGCTGCTATCCTGTGTTCATCCTTGGCCACGCCCCCTCTGTCATTGAGATTCTTGACATAGCTATAGAATGCTTTGTGGTTGTCTTTAGAATCAGTGGTGATTTTGTTTTTATAATTAGCTTTGGAGGATTTTATGAGGAATCTCAGCTTCTTACTGAGGCTGACCAGGGAGTTCTTCCAGTCATGGGATTTTACTCTTTTTTTGCAACCGTTTCTTTCTTCTGTTGTAGAGATTGTTTATGGCAGGGGACCACCAGATTGGCTTCCTTTTTTTGGAGGATATCATCTTCGTTCTGTTAGGGATAGCATGATCCATGCACTTGTGTGAGTGCTTACAAAGTGTATTTGTGTAGGATTCAACAGTCGTACCTCTATTATCCGTCTGCATGAGTGTGTGAAGTTTGACACTTCTGTCTTAAGAAACATGAAGTTGGCTTTGGAGAAATTTTTTACAGTGGTTTCCTTAATGGGGGGTGGGGGTGGGGGGTGGGATGTGGATGTCTAGGCTGAGTAGCTTTTGGTCAGATCTGACCAACGAGGAATTGACCTCTGGTGTGGAACATCTGTCACCCATGTTGGTAATGACCAGGTCTGGGATATTGCTGCTCCTGGTGGGGGTGTGGATCAGTTGATCCAAGGCTTTGGAATTTATGATTCCCAGAAAACATTGAGCAAAAGAGTTGGTACATGAGTAGATTTCCCAGTTAATGGTGGGGTAGTTGAGGTCGCTCAATATTAGGGTGTTGGGTTGTACCCTAATGTTTTCCAGTGTATCAAGAAATGAAGATCGGGAATCCTGGGGCATGGTGGGGGATCTGTAGCAAGTTACAATTTGGATTGTGGTCTTGCCCAGAGTTAGTTGCACTTGGATAATCTTGGATGCATTATGCTGAGCAACTAGCCTGGAGGTGTGGATATCCTTAATGAATATGGACATGCCTTTAGTGTTTTGGTCCAGGTCAGGTGGCCGAAAGGTGTGGTATGAATTATAGCCTGGTAATGCAGGGGTGCTCTCTGGAGTCTTGAACCAGGTCTCTGTCACTGCACAGATGACAATGTTCTCCATTTTAAGGAGTGCCACGAGTGAATGCATTTTGAGGTTTAGACTTCTAGCATTGAGTAGCATCACCCTCAGATTTTGCTTGCTTGTACCTGTTATGGTGGTGAATTTTTCATTTGAACCTTGCATACAAAAGGCACTATAGGGGTAGCAAGAGCCTTAGCTATTATCCAGAATCCCAAGAGCGACAGGTGCAGGCCATCTCTGGCAATGCATCATGGTCTGTCGATCATGTCATCCCAGGCAGATAGATACTGGTTCCCTTTAAAATGACACGAGAAGCTTAGCCAATTGTTGAAGTCAATCATTTTGTCCTTGTACTGTGGTATTATGCTGGGTGATTGCAGGATGCTACTCAGGGATAGGGTCATACCTGCCCGGGCAACAAGATCAGAGAGCTCCTCTCTCTCTCTCTCTCTCTCTATATATATATATATATATATATATATATATATATATATATATATATATATATATAAAAACATTCTTTGTTGGAAGTTTTATTCCATCTTTCTTGTACTGTAGGCATTATATATTTGACAAAGATACTTTTCTCCTTTGCATTTTGGAAAAAGGTATATGTTTCTTTAAGAGGTAGGGGCCGGATGAAGCACCTTAAATATAAATAAATGTTGGGCAATTATATGAAAAAGTGTTTTGAAATTTTAATAATTTGTGTTATTCATATCTCTCTCTCTCTCTCTCTATGTATATATATATATATATATATATATATATATATATATATATATATATATATATATTTATTTATTTTCTTTGACCATGTCTGAAAACCCTTTTAGGATGAAAAGACTTGTCATACTTAGCAGTCACACCTGTAGCCTCATACATCTGAATCCCTGATAAACCTTGCCGCCAGCTATATGTGTTAGCAGTGTTTTAATATTATACTCTGTTCTTAACTTAATGCTTATGTGTCATTTCAAACTTTATCACCATCTTTTCCATACTAACTTTAGTATGTTATATTTTATATAAGAGTGTCACTTTATACCTTATCACCTTATATTTCCCTAGTAAGTATAACCTGTGCATTGTATTTATATTTAATGCATGTGTGTTATTTTAAATCTTATCACCTAGGTTCTCCGTAGTAACAATAACCTATGTGTATTGTCACATTCAAAATTGTGTAAGCTTTGTATTTGTAAAGTTACATTTTAGCATTTTTTTGTTACCAAAGAGTAGTTGTCTGTATTTTCTACTCTGTGATTCATTTAATGCAATATGAAGTCCCTTTAATTTCTTTTTTTAGTTTCTACATACACACACACACACACACACACACACACACACACATACACACACACACACACACACACACACACACACACACACACACACACACACACACACACACACATTTTAATAAGGCTGTACTAATCATTTGTACTTCTTCTTAAAGTACAATACTTTTACCTGCAGGTTTCAAAAGCAAACAGCCCCCATAGCTGTAAGAAAAGAAGAAAAAAGAAATAAAACAACAAACCCGGAGTCCCTGAACTCATGCATATGCACTCATGGCATTTCCCATGTCTTGACTTGTTCAGTAGCAGTCCGCAGCATGCGCACAGAATCCCGACTGCTGGTGAAACAGTCTGGATTAAGAAGACAGCCTGCAACAGCAAAGATCCCAGAAGTCTATGTAGTTACAACTGCATAGACTGGAAGAGGATTGGACTGCAATGTCTGCAGGCTGTAGCCTGCTCTAGCGGGAAAGACAGGACTTTGACTCTCTCGTGTGGCTTTTTCATCCATTTTGAAACTAGGAGTTTGGCTGGACTTAAGGAAGCAGCTTTTGGACTGAAACTCTGCAGGTACTTGTGTTTTATAGTAACGGAAGTGTGTGTGTGTGTGTGTGTGTGTGTGTGTGTGTGTGTGTGTGTGTGTGTGTGTGTGTGTGTGTATAAAATGCCCCAGTAGCTGGAAGGAAGTCAGGAAATATACCTGGTGGTTAGAGTCAAACCCTGTACTTTGTGAGTAAGAGCAAGTGCTTGAATTCCCAACCCACCACTACATGTGAAATTTTTGCCTCATATTTGCTCTGCTCCTCATAAAATCTGTGTTTTTTCTGCATTTTGAATTCACTAAATAATGACAGGCATTTGAATTTCAGACTTCATATTCTTCAGAAAGTACATGGTAATGCAAAGCCTTTTATTTTAGCAATTTTCTGTTTATAACATCAATATTTTAAATTTGTTCCTATTTTTGGGGCTATAGTCCCCCATTATTGGCTTTGTCCTGGTTTTTTGTGTTAACAGGTTGAGAGCTATGGTGAGAACTGAATTCACTAAATTACAGCCATTTAAGTTTCAGTCTACCTATCTTTCAAGAAACAGCTGATTTGGCATAGTGGTATGTTGCTCTGACTGTAGTGCACTGGGTTCTGGGTCCAAGACTTGACAGTGAAATGCTTGGTGGTAACACAGCATTTTATTCTAGCAACTTTCCAAGATTATACAAGCAATATTTAAAATGTGTCCCTAGGTTTTGGGCTTTTGTCCCCCCCCCCAAATAAATGTTGGCTTTTTCTAGATTTCTTGTGCTTCAAAGTTGAGAGATGCAGTTGAGTGATGAGTACATTTTACAAGGAGCTGAGAGATTGAAGAGAAGTTTAGTGCTGCTTATGCTGTGTCTGCTTCAGTTGTTAATAGCACAACAGGTAGTGTACTTGCTTTTGATGCAGAAGTCTGTGGGTTCTATTCCCACAGTATATAGATCCATTACTGATACTGTATTGTGTTGTACTTTTAAATGAGGTGTATGCTGCAGTCCTGAGAATGTCCTCTTTGGCGGACATACCTAGTAACGATGAACCTGTTATCAGTTTGCCATCCATTCCCTATTGCAATATTACTAGCTTATCATTTTTTAATATAGCATAGGCAATTTATTTCTCAAGAGCAACGGGCACTTTATTTGTAGATGAAACAATGGAATATAAAGTTGTTTGCTAGCCGCAACCTCTTTATTAGTTATGGATCTCTTTAATGTGAAATTATTTAGATGACTTTTACACCTGCAGAGATTGTGCATATTTACTGATACTGGTGGATTGTAGAAGTTTGAGTAGACTTTTATGATGGAAATGTTCTGATTTGGGCAGGTTTGTCATTATTGGGCATGCATTTTGTTTCATTGTTTACCGGAAAAATGTTCAAAACAATAACTTTAAAATGCCATCTAACAAATGTACTGTATTATACAAGGAATATAATTTAATACAATCAGGAAAGTGCATCAAAAAACACATGTATGTTTCCTGTGCAAGGGGACTATGATTTGAAAACAGCCCAAAGTTAATCTTTATCTGCCACTGGCCAGATGTATTTTCTTTGAATATAGGTTTTGATGCTGTTTAAATGAATGTGAGTTTCAAGGGCAGATAAGTTTTAATGGCAAGTCTGTTTTCATTGTGAAACTGCATTGCTTTGTTTAGCAGATTTCTGTTAGTGTTTGTGCTGTAAAATGTAAAATAAAACTTTTAAATGAAATCCAAATCATCGTAGAAGTAAAGCAGTATGCACATTACAGTGTTTATTGTAAAAGGGACAAAATAGCCAAGTAATGGAACATTGGAATAGCTGCAGGGGGGAAGCCCCATTTGACCATAATTTTGTGAGGGGGAAGGGTAAACTCAGCCCTGGCTGAACTATACCTCTCTACTGTTCAGATTTATGCAGAATGCATACATTTTTGCTTCTTATTTTTGGTTTGTTCCTCATAACATTTGTGGTTTTCTGGCAAATCATTTAGGAATAATGTCACCCCTTCAGAAAAATGCATGCTAAAGCAAGACCTGTTATTCTGTCCACTAAGTTTATACAAGAGCAATTTTTAGTACTGTTTGTATGTTCCTCCAATATATTTGGTCTTGTCCAGATTTCCTGCATTAAGAGTTTGAGAGGTACAAGCAAATAAATCCCTTTATAGAATTAGGTGTATCCAAACCTCTCAACTGCCCCCAATTTTGGCTCAGAACATTGCTCTCTCCCTAATAATCCCTTCACAAAATGGCAAATTTGGAAGAAAACGTAGAAGGTTTACAGTTAATAAATAATTGTAATTGACAGAGTAATACATTACTTTTAATTTCAGAAATGCATGTAGATTCTCTTATTTTGTCAGCTGCTCAAGTTAACAGTACTAATATTAAAAAAGTGTCCCTTCTTTGACAGGTTCCCAGCTGTATTGTGTGGCTATTTTATATTTCTGCATCACATTTTTGGTCCATTTTTCATAAAATTGTGGTTTTCTGGCAAATTAGTGGCAAATCATTAAAGAGTGAAGTAGAAAATAATGATACACATTTAAGTTTCAGATTTCATGCCCTTCAGAAAATTCACACTAATGCATGACCTACTATTCTATTATCTTTCTAAGTTTATAAGAGCAATATTTAAAAAGTGTCCTTATTTTTGGGCCTTTGTTCCACTTCTATTTATGACTTTGTCCAAATTTCTTGCTCTGAGGTTGAGAGGTATGACAAATGTGTCAGAGCCATCAACGTCAGCCAGAGGCATTTCAAATTGTGACATACTTGTTGCACCCCACTCCCCCATGTATTGACTCTGGATGTGTCCAAGCAAGGCAAGGAGCAGTTATGCAGTGTAAGTGTGCAGAGTATCCTTCCATCCAATGTAGACACAAGTACTACAGTGGCTTTTCATCTTTCCTTGATTTTGCAGAATGTTCTGGTTTTCTGTCATATTTTTGTACTGTTGGTTTATGCTTCTTATTATTCAGAAAATGCATGTTGTTGCAGAGCTTGTTGCACTGTGTTTAAGTAGCAATGCTTTAATGACCATCAGGTAAGCTTGTCTGAAACTGTAAGATGCAACTAAGCTTTAATAAGCATACTGTTAAAGAATTACCAACATTGAAAGCCTTTTTGTTGTTGCCATGCAGAGAATATTTACATACCTAGATTGTGTATAAGCCTTAGGTACTGAAATGCATATGACAGTATTTGTAATAAAGGGCAGGATTACAGTATTTTCAGAAGCTCATTACATTTGTCAGAAACTTGCAGTCTTCTTTGCAGGCTTTACCCGTAAACTAAACAGAATGCAAATCTATCATGTGTGGTCCATAACCTGTGCAGTAATCCTTTAAGCAATTTATCTTGAGCTTGTTTCTTGTTTGCTGTTCATTTTTTACTTTGACCATGTTTTCCCCATGAAACAAACAGATAGTTGTTGTCAGGCAGCAGGTCTTTTTTGGCTAAGAAACATTTTTACAAATGGGGGTATCACAGAGATTGCTACTTGCAGCATGTTACTTGATACTTTTATAAAGCTGAATATAAATTATAATTAGAACTGCAGTGCAAGGAGAAGTGATTTGATTTGAGTTGAGTGCTGCTTGTTTTTTTATACTTGATTTTGACTGGCATTCCAGTAATGTACTTAAAAAGTAATTTCTTTTTTCTTGCCTCACGACCTTTTGTTTCCATCTAGATATTAAGTAAACTGTCATGTAGCCAATGCATTGAAATATTTTTTTCTTCTACACTTCATTTTGTCTTGATTGGGCTCTCATAATGATGGTTTGGCACCTAGGGCAGCGTATTTAATTAAAGTCCCAGTTTTTGTGGTTTTTAGCATAGCCCCCCCCCTTTCTAGTTGGCACATCCCTTCCCATTGGCCCCATTCATTTAGCTGTCTCCTGTAGCCCACCTTTGATTTGAAGCCACCAGCTGCCACTGCTAGCAACATTAAGATAAAATAAATATTACTCAAAGTTTGTGCTGTTAAAAGTATATCTATTTTATATTCATTTCTGCTTTCATGTTATAATATCTAAAAAAATCAATTTATTCAATTTTTAATGAAATTTACTTCTGTGCTGCATAAAATAGTCATAAAAATACATAAAATACAGTTGAATCATATTTTCCAATAAATAGGATTTTATGGATACCAAATAATTTTGATGAGTGCATGTTTCTTTTGAAAGGATTCATTTTATAAACATATATGAATTTCTTCACATTTTTACAAAATCTTGAGTTTTCGTAAAGGTATTGTCCTCATTATTGATTTTTATACTTGAAATATGATCATACATTCTTTGCTGGAGGTTTTATTCCATCTTTCCTGTACTGTAGGCATTACATATTTGACAAGGATACATTTCTCCTTTGCATTTTGGAAAAATGTGTATGTTTCTTTAAGAGGTGGGGACTGGGAGAACCACCTTGAGTATAAACAATTTTTGGGTAATTAAAATAATTGTATAAAAAGTGTTCTGAGATTGTGTTCAGCAAAATTATAATCATTTGTATTATTCATCTGTATATGTTTTAGTCATGTTTTGGGATTTTCAGATTTTAATTTAATCTATCTATAAAACTGCTTAGTTGCCTGCAAAGCATTGTTTCTACTTTTATTTATTTTATCAGAATATTATGTGGTCTGTTCAAGCCTTTTCTCCTTTAGATATGTCTATCATTTGTCAGGTAAATCATCTGAGATGGAGAAAACTGTTGCTTAAAGTTACCTATTTCAAGATCTTTGCATTGCCTGTATAATGTCTTTAGGTTTCCTTAGTTCTCAAAGTTGAGCCAGAAGGAATTGATGGAGAAATTGTTCCAGCTTAGGATTATGGATAATATAAAAATAAATTACCTATTCAAATAGCACCCTGATTTCAACATTTTGCTTACCATCATTTATTTTTGAAATGTACATCATGGTGCATCACCTATCATGACAACTTAGCTCAAAATCTCTTTATCTTGTGTTAGAATCTGTGCATCTTGATTTAAAATCAGTATTGCCACTCTCCTTTTCATTTCTTCAGACAATTATATCTAGAGGCCTTTATCAACTTGATACATTTCTTAATCCAGATAAGATGATCATCTTCATTGATAGGTATCCTGTAAGCTGCTGACATTAGCCTAGATTTTGGTTTTTATGTTGTTAATTGGGTAATTGAAGTGGTCGAAAGACTATATTCATCCATGGTTTGGGACAAGAGGCAAATACACAGTGCAGTCAGACATGTATAAGAGCCCGTATAATACACCTCCAAAAGTTAAATTCATAGAGCTTACATACCTGAACTAGGAAAGAAAAGAGGGAAAAATACAGTATACTAGATTCTCAAATGTCTAAGGTGCACAGCATGCTAAAAGGATTTAGAGGCATTAAAAAAACATGTAAATAAATAAAAAGAATTTGCCACCACTCTGTTAGTCTCCTTTAATCTTTTATTCTTTCATAACAAGAGATTTCAGAAATAAAAAGAAAAAAAGAAGGCTGCCCAAGACGCAACAGAGAAAGAAACTGATGGTCAGTCTTCCATGTACTTTATCACTTTCCTTGCCTGCATAAGGAAACTTTTAAAAAGGCAGCCTTCTTGGCTTCCTCTTCCTCAGTTTTGTTGCCAGTTCAGAAAAGTACTGGAAGAAAGAATGATCACACATTTCACCTTTTTTTTTAATTCCATTTGTAAAAACAATGAGTAAGAGTGTTTATCATTCACATGCACATGCACTTCAGCCACTCACTCTTTTTTCCTTAATAATTTATCTGCTTAAGAGGGATACAATAAAAATGTTGTATAACAAGACCAGTTTTGAAACCCACAGAATTAACTGTCCACTCACTGGCAGCTGTATCACACAGCAATTAGCAGTTTTAGAGATGTGAAATATTGGATTGCTTAAAGATTTAGTTGTTGAAAATATAACTTTTCATTAACAGAAAAATACTAAATTCCTTCTATTCAATACCAGATGAATGCAATAAAAGTCAGTCTGTCACTTTCCCTTATCAGTAAACTCTAACTGAAAAACATAATAAAGAAGTTAGCCATAGTATAACATAATACGTTTTGATGCAAAGTGGAGTAATATGATTACATAGAACCATATGTTTTGTACTGTAAATCTCTCAGCAAGTTTGGAAAATCAGTGATGTCATCCAAGATGGAGGTATTCAAATAATTAAAGAGTTGTATCACTCAAGAAACTAGCACTCACTATGGTAGTGCAGAAGTAAGAATGGTACAACCAGAATGAAGATTACATAGAACCATATGTTTTGTACTGTAAATCTCTCAGCAATTTTGTAAAATCGGTGATGTCATCCAAGATGGAGGTATTCAAATAATTAAAGAGTTGTAACACTCAAGAAACCAGCACTCACTATGGTAGTGCAGCAGTAAGAATGGTACAACCAGATTGAACTGGTGGTACAATTAAGATGTTGGAGCACTAAAATATTATGTGACAATCTTGTTAGATTCTGGATGGGAGGTTTCAAACTAAATTAGAATTCTGAGGCAAGACGACTTGCTTCATTGACTGTATCTGCATTACATGTATGATGAGAAAGCTTAGGTTTTCCTTTCCTATAGTCAGACCATCAATTGGGGTGCCTTTTTCAATGGCTATTTTTATTGTATACCTCCCCCTTTCCTGACAAAGTAATATATATGGATGTATGCCAACAGAATTGGTATCTTCTGGTAGAGCATTTTTGATTCTCCTTGCACTGAGACTTGAAATAATTCTGTGGTTCACTTCCATCAGCTGGCAAAACATGTTTTAATATTACATATTCCATGGGCTCAGGTTTACTTCCTAACTTGTATTACCATTGAGTAGATCTCCTAGTGAGATATGATCTCATCCAGTCTGTCTACATCAGCCCTCTATCCAATCTATTAATTGCAAAAGCCAATACATTTTTCTTCCATATTTTTTATTTGATTCACAGTAGGTGAATCCAGTTAGATAACCAGGTGAGACCTGTTGCATCATAGCCAAACAGCTGTTTTCAGCTTATAAGTTTATGTCACATATGTCAGGAAGCATTTGAATCATCTTACTTACATAGATAGCCACAATGCCACACTCCCTTCCCTGTACCTGCTACAGAGGTTAGCCCAGTTGAGGTATGTGGTATGTACTGTTTTGCCTTCATCCATTGCTTTGGTGACCTTTTCAAAAAATCCACCAACTTGAGTAAGCATGATCTGCCCTTGATGAATCAAACTGAGACAGGTCCAGTGTCTGTAGGTTTCCTGTGTTCTGATTGATTAAGTCCATGATAAGTCTTTCTATAGCTTTGTATATGAGTCTGGTCAGACTTATGGGTCTGTAACTGACTGCGTGGGTGGAAGGTCCTCCCTTATGCAGGGAAATGAGTGTGGATCTTCTCTATTTGCTTGGTAAAAGCCTTAACAGAGGCTGAGATTGAACAGTGTTGTTATAAGTGTAGCTAAATCATGTTTCATGTTATTTAAGATGCATCCAGGGATATTGTCAGGACCTGACAATGCAGTATTTTTAGCTTTTGATAGAAGTTTTAGGACTTGTTCTTGTGTGGTAGCTGGAGGTGAATTAGTTTCAGTTATACCTTGAGGAACATATGGAGGGGAAATAGGGATAAAGTTAGAGGAACATTTATTGGCAAGTAGGTTTGCTATATCTTTAGTCTTAGTGTAGGTTACTTCATTCACAATCATTTCAGAGTATTATTTCTACAATGTGCTCTTGAGATTATGAATATAACTAAAAATGCTTTTGATTATCTTTGGCTTTGGTAGCTATTTTAGCCACAAACTTGGCTTTGGTGGATTTTATTAAGCTCCTGAGCTGTTTATCTATTTCAGTGACAAGGGATATAACATTCTGGAAATTACTCCTCTTACTTTTGGTCAAATTTCTTTCCATTTTATTATAAAGCTTGATGTTATTATGATTCCAACATATGGATTAGTATTTGTTGTTTGCTCTTCACATATTAAACCCTTTAATTTTTTAATAATAATAATAGCTTTGCTGTCCATTACTTGCCTTAACTCTTTCAAGCATCTCAGTACGTAGCCGCATTCATCCTCATTATCCAAGTATGAATGAAAGCATACAGAGCCTAAGGTTTTGCTGTAGCACTTCACCCTTACTTAAGGATTACATTCAGCTACCTTATGCTTCTGCCACAAGTGGGCATCATTCTTAAAAGGCTTTTGCATTTACTTATCAGTAAAAATAACCAGTGCTGAGTGAATATGTGAATAGGTATAGCGGCTTATACTGGGGTATGTTGACAACCTGTTTGCTTTAATGAAAGTTGATCTTGAAGAATATCATAACTTCCTTTCAATTGGTACATTTTTATGTATGTATAGCTTCTGCCTTTGAGGGTAAGGTAAAACTGTGTTGCCTAAACAAAATTCAAAGGATATTACATAGAACTGCAATTTAAGTATGCAAAACATAGTGGAAAGTAAAACCTACTGAAAGTGTATGATATAATTCCAGACAACAGCCATCCCCCAAACAGATAAGCTGTACAAACGTATAAAAGTTTAAAAATTTGAAGGAAAATGTTCTCCGACTAATTCAGCTTGCATTAAAGAAAATATTACCATGGATGGATGGATAAGGTGTCATATCTGTATGACAATTGCTGGTTTACTGTTTCCATTGTTAAACACCATTCTGGCTAGTGTGCTGCCTGACTGAGCCCAACCATCTTGTATGACCAGTTAATATTGAGGAAGAAGTGAGTGACTTGTACAATCATTATACTAATACACATTTTCTGACCTATGAAAACAAAATCCTTCCTTTATTTACAAAAACTACATGTAGTGCAAGTGATAACTAAAGCTAACACCTACTGTCCATGAAATCATATAACACTGCAAATATGTTTGTCATTTGTGTATAAATGTATGCATTTATATACATGCATCAATATTTTACAGACATATATATGTATACTTACATATATTTCTTTAGTCATATATGTACATTTGTATTTATACACAATAGTATGTCATTATGTAAAGATTCCATATGTATGTTTCATATGATTTTTTTTAAAAAAGCAGTATTTTCTGGTGATAACCCAGCCACTGGGGATGCACAAGCCAGTGCATTTCTTTGTGCCGGTCCCAAGCCTGGATAAATGGGGAGGGTTGTGACAGGAAGGGCATCCGACGTAAAATTTTGCCAAATCATACATGCAGACAACAGTACAGAAATACATACAGGATCGGTCGAGGCCAGGGTTAACAACGACAGCCACCAGTACTGTTGGCCAACAGAGTGCTGGTGGAAATTGGGCTACTGTTGGCCGAAGGAGGAGAAGAGCGGGAAGGCATGCCCGGAGGCAAGTAATGGCTACGACTGTGATAGTGAGGGTTGGAACTTTGAATGTTGGCAGTATGACTGGTATAGAGAGAGAGCTAGCTGATATGTTGGATCGAAGGAAGGTTGGTATATTGTGTGTGCAAGAGACCAGATGGAAGGGGAGCAAGGCTAGGTGTATCGGAGGCGGTTTCAAATTGTTTTATCATGGTGTGAATGGAAGGAGAAATGGCGTAGGCATTATCTTGAAGGAACAGTATGCTAAGAGTGGTTTGGAGGTGAAAAGAGTGTTGGATAGAGTGATGTTTATGAAGCTGGAAATTGATGGTGTAATGATGAATTTTGTTAGTGCATATGCTCCACAAGTTGGGTGTGCGATGGATACTAAAGAAAAAATTTGGAGTGAGTTGGACGAAGTGGTGATGACTGTACCCAAGGGTGAGAGACTGGTGATTGGAGCAGAATTCAATATGCATGTTGGTGAAGGGAACAGAGGGGGATGAGGAAGTGATGTGTAGGTATGGTGTTAAGCAAAGGAATGCAGAAGGTCAGATGGTAGCGGATTTTGTGAAAACGATGGACATGGCTGTGTTGAATATGTATTTTAACAAGAAGGAGGAGCATAGAGTGACATACAAGAGTGGAGGAAGATGCACACAGGTGGATTATATCTTATGTAGAAGGGCCAGTCTGAAGGACTGGAGACTGTAAAGTGGTGGCAGGGGAAAGTGTAGTTAGGCAGCATAGGATGGTGGTTTGTAGGATGACACTGGTGATCAAGAAGAAGAGGACGAGTGTGAGGGCAGCACCAAGGATCAAATGGTGGAAATTGAAATACGGTAATTGTGAGGTGATGTTCAGGGAAGAGTTAAGACAGGCACTGGGTGGCAGTGAAGAGTTACCAAATAGCTGGGTAACTACAGCAGAGCTAGTAAGAGAGATGGCTAGAAAGGTGCTTGGTGTGACATCTGGAAAGAGGAAGGAGGACAAAGAGACCTGGTGGTGGAATGAAGAAGTACAGGAGAGTATACAGAAAAAGATGTTGGCGAAGAAGAAATGGGATTGTCAAAGAGATGAAGAAAGTAGATAAGAGTATAAGGAGATGAGGTGTATGGCAAAGAGAGAGGTGGCGAAGGCTAAGGATAAGGCATATGAAGAGTAGTATAAAATCAAACTCAAAAAACTAACAAACGGTATAAAAACAAAAAAGTGAGGTTGTAGAAGAGCAGTCACAAGGAAATTTGTTGACAAACACAAGTTTATTAGCGCTTTCGGAAGGAACAATGTCTCCCCTTCCTCAGACAAAATTCATGCAAGTTAAGTCAAGTATTTATAACAATCAAACAAACAGCCAATTAACTAATTAACCACAATGCTCAGCACACGTTAGTAAGACACCCAACATAAACCTCTAGCACATAAAAACCTTCTGTAAGAAACCTCTGCAGGAAACAAACACATAATGCAATAAAAATAGCAAAATACCAACATTATTTTAAAAATAGAAAGTGCTATATAGCGCAATTCTTGAAAAACCTCTGCATTTTAAATCAAAAATACAATTCTAGTTATCTGTATAATATTATAACAACAAAAAATACAATACAAAAGATTAAAATACTAATATTGTTAAACCTGTTGAAAGCAGACTGAACCCATACTTAAAAACCCAAATCACCTTCTCATAGTGAGGTGTTTGAGAATGCAACTAATGGACACATACTCATTAAGTCCAGGGTACATATAAACGGCAGTTCTTATCTGCCAAAATACCTCTTCCATCTCCAACTAGACTTGCCAAGGACCACCTGTTACGTCAATTACAATGTGTTTAAGAATAGCAAATTTAAAGCTATGGTCTGTAAATTCTATGATGTGCCTAGCCAGAGCATTGGTGGTATCTTTCTTACTGATGGCATAATAATGCTCGTAAATGCGCTGCTTTAATTTCCTTTCGGTTTTACCTATATAGAAAGCAGCGCATTTCTTGCAGCAGGCAGAATATACCACACTTCTAGTATCACAATTGTACTTACCTCTAATGTTGTATGTTTTATCTCTAATTCTAACCTTGGACTCTGTGCTGACATACTTACATTGTCTACATGACCCACACTTAGTCATACCAGTGTGTTTAACATGCCTGGCAGGGTGCTTAGTTTCAAGAATAGATTTTAAATTTTGTCCCCGCCTATAGATAATTTTAGGGCTTGCTCCAAGCAAATTCAACAAGGCACTATCCTCAGTAATGAGGGCCTAGTTTTTACTAAGTAACCCTCTTATTAACAAATGATCTAAACTGTAAGTACACAAAAACTAGTCCTAAAAGCATGATCATTACCTTTACTGTGAGAGGCACTCACATTAATCAGTTCTACTACACTCTGACCATTAAGATATGACAAAATTGGTTTAAAGTAACCTGTTTGACATTTATACACAACTTCAGATGTGATATCAACCACCATAGATTGCGGGTACCCTCTATTAGTAAACATGGACCCCAAGTGTTCGCATTCTTCTATAAAATCCTTATCATCAGAAATCATGCTTGCTGCCCTAACCATCTGTCCTTTCATGACAGCTCTTTTCTGATGGTGAGGATGACAGCTAGTGAAGTGCAGAAATGCATTGGAATATGTGGGCTTCCTATAAATAACACTTTTATACCTGTGATTGACAATATCCTTGGATAGGAGGATATCTAGAAAGTTGATTTCATTCTCCTGTAGATTATACGTAAACTCAAGAAATTCAGTCATAAGGGAAATATTCAAAATAAATGTCGGTACTAATGCTGATGGTCTCTTCCAAATTAAAAACATGTCATCCTGGTACCTAGTGTACCAGGCGACATTATTGTGGAATAGGGTGTTGTTAAATAGCAATGTTCTTTCCCAAGGAGCCATGATACAATTGGTGAAACTCCCTCCACAGGGTGAACCCATTGCCACCCCTGATTTCTGTAAATAAATTTTACCATCAAAAACCATGTAATTGTAAGTCAATACTATCTCTAGAAGGGTCTCAACCAAGTATGTGGTATTATTATTAATCTTTCTGGATGTTAGAAACTCTCTTATCCATTCTAACCCCAATTTTTGGGGTATAACAGTATATAAATCCTTAACATCTATTGAAAGGAAGAGAAAATCTTGATTAAAAGGAATGTTGTTAATATCTCGAAGGAAGCTCCACGAATCCTTGCAAATTTGTGACTCCTGTTCCACCAAAGGCCTAAGTATGCTGTCTACATATTTGGCACATGCATAAGTAATTGACCCCCGCCCATCAACAATAGGTCTAAAAGGGGGATTATTAATCGACTTGTGGATCTTAGGTGTGCCAAACAGTACTGGTAACTTGGGGGCAATCATGTTCAAATAGCGATACAGATCAATATCGGTAACCCCTTCCAAAATAGGTCTTCAAGAATAGACCTTATTTTGCTGTAGGCTGAATTTACCTAACTAATACTAGCAAGTGTGTAAGACTTAGTATTAAGTAGACTAAGCATTTTTTCTACATAAATGTTATAGTCCATGAAGACAAGTCCACCCCCCCTTGTCGGGTTTCATTACCCTTATGTTGCATTCCCGTAACATGCTAATAAAGTCACGTTGGTATCTAGTGATATTAATACTACTATTGTTATTAGCTACCCCATTAGCTACTAAAGCCCTTAGGTCAAACTCACACATTTTTTCAAAAGAGTGTAAGGTGTCATGTAATGGTGGATTAAAGACACTAGAGACTTTAAGGGAACTAGTGAGGGTGGACTTCCCTCCCATAAGAACTTTCAAGTTTAACTTACGCACAAACAATTTAAGATCAATAATAATTTTGACTAGATCAATGTGAGAATCAGGAACAAATGACAGGCCTTTTGAAAAGAAGTCAACTATGTCTTGGTTAACATCAAAAATGGTGTGATTGTAAATGTTAAAGTCCCCTTTTGAATCAACTATAATGCGGGGATTGTTGAGAAGAAGCATCATCTCCTGCGCTGGTTTCGCCTGTTCCTCGTATTCCCTTGATTCCTCCTTGCTCGCGAGTTCATCTGTTGACCATTCCGATTCCTCGGAAAACCCTGTTGGTTGTTGGAGTTCAATCCATTATTGTTAGAACTGTTCTGATCTTGTGGTTGCAAATTGTTGCAACCACCATTAATGTTGTTATTACTCCTACTATTATTGTTAAACAGTCTCTCACTGTGGCAAAGAGGCTGCACTTCATCTACCTGCATGTTGGATGCAGTTTCATGAACCCTATTTGGTTAATCTTGTATACTGTCATTGACTTCAGGAGGGGTCTCAATAACACTGACGGTCTGTGATGTAGAGGGAGGATGGCGGTATGCTCTATTATTTAAATATTCGTGAATGTCTCTGGCAATCTTTTTCTTTTTTATATTTGTCATTTATACCATAGTTGCCTCAATACTGGTAAAAGTATGAATGTATTTGTACTTGTACCTCAAGAAGTCACAGTCTGTTTTTATATCATGTTCCAATAGTTCAATTTCAACTTTTAAGGCATCAACTTCTAATTTATATTGAACAATAAGCAGATTAATAAACTCAAACCCTTGTTTATCAAATAATGCAAGAAGCTCGCAATGAAATTGTGAGCCTTCTATGAGACCCACTGGGTAGCGCCATTGTCGCACACCCTTAGGGATGAGTTTTTTAACTAAACACTCTTGTAAGTAAAAAATTTCAAGTTGTAGTTTTTTGCATGGAACAAGTTTGTGATCAAAACTGCTTATTAAGTTGGTGATGTTACTCACTGTTACATCGGGTTCTTGTTGATCACCCGCTGTGCTCCCATTTCCAAAGAAGTTGTTGTTCAAAAAACTACCAATAGATGGAACTGAAGAAGAATCTATGATATGAAAGTTGCTCCCTTGTGTGGAATTATCCAAACGCTGTGAATTAATACCTTGCCCGGTTTGGATATCTGAAGACACAGGAGAATGTCTAATATTGTTAAACCCAGATTGAGCTGGGCAAGCTGTGGTTACTGTTGCATAATTCCACTCAGATGGATTAAGTTGTCTAGTTGAACCAGAAGGCAAACTCCTCAAATTAACAGAGTTTCCAGCACCAGAGAAGGAGTCCATACGCTGGGTGAGGCTATCAACTCAGCCAATAAGAATATGAATGAGGGCTGTTAAATTACCTACAGCATTTGCTTCGACACTCACAGCCCTATTATTATTGTTTTCACCGTTCTGCTCCACTTGGGTGAAAAGCGAGCCTTGAGGAGACGCTCCAAACTCACTCGCCATGTTAACAAACAAATTCAAACTCAAAAAACTAACAAACTGTATAAAAACAAAAAAGCGAGGTTGTAGAAGAGCAGTCACAAGGAAATTTGTTGACTTAAACACAAGTTTATTAGTGCTTCCGGAGGGAACAATGTCTCTCCTTCCTCAGATAAAATTCAAGCAAGTTAAGTCAAGTATTTATAACAATAAAACAAACAGCCAATTAACTAATTAACCACAACGCTCAGCACGCTTTAGTAAGACACCCAACATAAACCTCTAGCAAATAAAAACCTTCTGTAAGAAACCTCTGCAGGAAACAAACACATAATGCAATAAAAATAGCAAAATACCAACATTATTTTAAAAATAGAAAGCGCTTTATAGGCAATTCTTGAAAAACCTCTGCATTTTAAATCAAAATACAATTCTAGTTACCTGTATAATATTATAACAACAAAATGTGTTTAAGTCAACAAATTTCCTTGTGACTGCTCTTCTACAACCTCACTTTTTTGTTTTTTGAGTTTGAATTTGTTTGTTAACATGGCGAGTGAGTTTGGAGCATCACCTCAAGGCTCGCTTTTCACCCAAGTGGAGCAGAACGATGAAAACAATAAGAATAGGGCTGTGAGTGTCGAAGCGAATGCTGTAGGTAATTTAACAGCCCTCATTCATATTCTTATGGGCCAAGTTGATAGCCTCACCCAGCATATGGACTCCTTCTCTGGTGCTGGAAACTCTGTTAATTTGAGGAGTCCACCTTCTGGTTCAACTAGACAACTTGACCCATCTGAACGGAATTATGCAACAGTAACCGCAGCTTGCCCAGCTCAATCTGGGTTTAACAATGTTAGACAGTCTCCGGTGTCTTCGGATATCCAAGCCAGGCAAGGTATTAATTCACAGCGTTTGGATAATTCCACATAAGGGAGCAACTTTCATAACGTAGATTCTGCTTCGGTTCCATCTATTGGTAGTTTTTTGAACAACAACAACTTCTTTGGAAATGGGAGCACAGTGGTTGATCAACAAGAACCCGATGTAACAATGAGTAACATCACCAACTTAATAAGCAGTTTTGATCACAAACTTTTTCGATGCAAAAAACTACAACTTGAAATTTCTTACTTACAAGAGTGTTTAGTTAAAATCTCATCCCTAAGGGTCTGCAACAATGATGCTACCCAGTGGGTCTCATAGAAGGCTCACAATTTCATCGCAAGATTCTTGCATTATTTGATAAACAAGGGTTTGAGTTTATTAATCTGCTTATTGTTCAATATAAATTAGAAGTTGATGCCTTAAAAGTTGAACTTGAACTATTGGAACATGATATAAAAACAGACTGTGACTTCTTGAGGTACAAGTACAAATACATTCGTACTTTTACCAGTATTGAGGCAACTATGGTATAAATGACAAATATAAAAAAGAAAAAGATTGTCAGAGACATTCACGAATATTTAAATAATAGAGCATACCGCCGTCCTCCCTCTACATCACAGACCGTCAATGTTATCGAGACCCCTCCTGAAGTCAATGACAGTATACAAGATTAACCAAATAGGGTTCATGAAACTGCATCCAACATGCAGGTAGATGAAGTGCAGCCTCTTCGCCACAGTGAGAGACTGTTTAACAATAATAGTAGGAGTAATAACAACATTAATGGTGGTTGCAACAATTTGCAACCACAAGATCAGAACAGTTCTAACAATAATGGATTGAACTCCAACAACCAACAGGGTTTTCCGAGGAATCGGAATCATCAACAAATGAACTCGCGAGCAAGGAGGAATCAAGGGAATATGAGGAACAGGCGAAACCAGCACAGGAGGTGATGCTTCTTCTCAACAATCCCCGCATTATAGTTGATTCAAAAGGGGACTTTAAAATTTACAATTACACCATTTTTGATGTTAACCAAGACATAGTTGACTTCTTTTCAAAAGGCCTGTCATTTGTTCCTGATTCTCACATTGATCTAGTCAAAATTATTATTGATCTTAAATTGTTTGTGCGTAAGTTAAACTTGAAAGTTCTTATGGGAGGGAAGTCCACCCTCACTAGTTCCCTTAAAGTCTCTAGTGTCTTTAATCCACCATTACATGACACCTTACACTCTTTTAAAAAAATGTGTGAGTTTGACCTAAGGGCTTTAGTAGCTAATGGGGTAGCTAATAACAATAGTTGTATTAATATCACTAGATACCAACGTGACTTTATTAGCATGTTACGGGAATGCAACATAAGGGTAATGAAACCCGACAAGGGGGGGTGGACTTGTCTTCATGGACTATAACATTTATGTAGAAAAAATGCTTAGTCTACTTAATACTAAGTCTTACGCACTTGCTAGTATTAGTGAGGTAAATTCAGCCTACAGCAAAATAAGGTCTATTCTTGAAGACCTTTTTTTTGGAAGGGGTTACCGATATTGATCTGTATCGCTATTTGAACATGATTGCCCCCAAGTTACCAGTACTGTTTGGCACACCTAAGATCCATAAGTCGATTAATAACCCCCCTTTTAGACCCATTGTTGATGGGCGGGGGTCAATTACTTATGCATGTGCCCCAGATATGTAGACAGCATATTTAGGCCTTTGTTGGAACAGGAGTCACAAATTTGCAAGGATTCGTGGAGCTTCCTTCGAGATATTAACAACATTCCTTTTAATCAAGATTTTCTCTTCCTTTCAATAGATGCTAAGGATTTATATACTGTTATACCCCAAAAATTGGGGTTAGAATGGATAAGAGAGTTTCTAACATCCAGAAAGATTAATAATAATACCACATACTTGGTTGAGAACCTTCTAGAGATAGTATTGACTTACAATTACATGGTTTTTGATGGTAAAATTCATTTACAGAAATCAGGGGTGGAAATGGGTTCACCCTGTGGAGGGAGTTACGCCAATTGTATCATGGCTCATTGAGAAAGAACATTGCTATTTAACAACACCCTATTCCACAATAATGTCGCCTGGTACACTAGGTACCAGGATGACATGTTTTTAATTTGGAAGGGACCATCAGCATTAGTACTGACATTTATTTTGAATATTTCCCTTATGACTGAATTTCTTGAGTTTACGTATAATCTACAGGAGAATGATATCAACTTTCTAGATATCCTCCTATCCAAGGATATTGTCAATCACAGGTATAAAAGTGTTATTTATAGGAAGCCCACATATTCCAATGCATTTCTGAACTTCACTAGCTGTCACCCTCATCATCAGAAAAGAGCTGTCATGAAAGGGCATGTGGTTAGGGCAGCGAGGATGATTTCTGATGATAAGGATTTTATAGAAGAATGCGAACACTTGGGGTCCATGTTTACTAATAGAGGGTATCCGCAATTTATGGTGGTTGATATCACATCTGAAGTTGTGTATAAATGTCAAACAGGTTACTTTAAACCAATTTTGTACAGGTTACTTTAAACCAATTTTGTCATATCTTAATGGTCAGAGTGTAGTAGAACTGATTAATGTGAGTGCCTCTCACAGTAAAGGTAATGATCATGCTTTTAGGACTAGTTTTTTGTGTACTTACAGTTTAGATGATTTGTTAATAAAAGGGTTACTTAGTAAAAACTGGGCCCTCATTACTGAGGATAGTGCCTTGTTTAATTTGCTTGGAGCAAGTCCTAAAATCATCTATAGGCGGGGACAAAATTTTAAATCTATTCTTGAAACTAAGCACCCTGCCAGGCATGTTAAACACACTGGTATGACTAAGTGTGGGTCATGTAGACAATGTAAGTATGTCAGCACAGAGCCCAAGGTTAGAATTAGAGATAAAACATACAACATTAGAGGTAAGTACAATTGTGATACAAGAAGTGTGGTATATTCTGCCTGCTGCAAGAAATGCGCTGCTTTCTATATAGATAAAACCGAAAGGAAATTAAAGCAGCACATTTACGAGCATTATTATGCCATCAGTAAGAAAGATACCACCAATGCTCTGGTTAGGCACATCATAGAATTTACAGCCATAGTTTTAAATTTGCTATTCCTAAACACATTGTAATTGATGTAAGAGGTGGTCCTTGGAAGTCCAGTTGGAGATGGAAGAGGTATTTTGGCAGATAAGAACTGCCGCTTATATGTACCCTGGACTTAATGAGTATGTGTCCATTAGTTGCATTCTCAAACACCTCACTATGAGAAGGTGATTTGGGTTTTTAAGTATGGGTTCAGTCTGCTTTCAACAGGTTTAACAGAATTAGTATTTTAATCTTTTGTATTGTATTTTTTGTTGTTATAATATTATACAGGTAACTAGAATTGTATTTTTGATTTAAAATGCAGAGGTTTTTCAAGAATTGCGCTATATAGCACTTTCTATTTTTAAAATAATGTTGGTATTTTTCTATTTTTATTGCATTATTTGTTTTTTTTCTGCAGAGGTTTCTTACAGAAGGTTTTTATGTGCTAGAGGTTTATGTTGGGTGTCTTACTAACATGTGCTGAGCGTTGTGGTTAATTAGCTGTTTTTTTGATTGTTATAAATACTTGACTTAACTTGCTTGAATTTTGTCTGAGGAAGGGGAGACATTGTTCCCTCTGAAAGCGCTAATAAACTTGTGTTTAAGTCAACAAATTTCCTTGTGACTGCTCTTCTACAACCTTGCGTTTTTGTTTTTATAAGAGTTGTATAAAAGGTTGGACACTAAGGAGGGAGAAAAGGACCTGTACCGATTGGCTAGACAGAGGGACCGAGCTAGTAAAGATGTGCAGCAGGTAAGGATGATAAAGGATAATGAGGGAAACATGCTCACAAGTGAGGAGAGTGTGTTGAGCAGATTAAAAGAGTACTTTGAGGGGTTGATGAATGAAGAGAATGAGAGGGAGAGAAGGGTGGATGATGTGCGGATATGAATCATGATGTGCAGTGGATTAGCAAGGAGGAAGTAAGGATAGCTATGAAGAGGTGAAGAACGAAAAGGCTGTTGGTCCAGATAACATTCCTGTGAAAGCATGGAGGTGTTTAGGTGAAATGGCAGTGGCGTTTTTAACTAGATTGTTTAATGAAATCTTGTAAAGTGAGAGGATGCCTGAGGAATGGAGAGCAAGTGTTTTGGTACCGATTTTTAAGAATAAGGGTGATGTGCAAAGCTGTAGTAACTACAGAGGGATTAAACTGATCAGTCACAGCATGAAGTTATGGGAAAGAGTAGTGGAAGCTAGGTTAAGAAGGGAGGTGATGATTAGTGATCAGCAGTATGTTTTTTTGCCAGGAAAGAGCACTACAGATGCGATGTTTGCTCTGAGAGTGTTGATGGAGAAGTACAGAGAAGGTCAGAAGGAGTTGCATTGTGTCTTTGTGGATTTAGAGAAAGCATATGACAGGGTGCCTAGAGAGGAGTTGTGGTATTGTATGAGGAAGTTGGGAGTGTCAGAGAAGTATGTAAGAGTGGTACAGGATATGTACAAGGATAGTGGGGCAGCGGTAAGGTCTGCAGTGGAAGTAATGGATGCCTTAAAGGTGGAGGTGGGATTACAACAAGAATCAGCTCTGATCCCTTTCTTATTTGCAATGGTGATGGACAGGTTGACAGACGAGATCAGAAAGGAGTCCCCGTGGACTATGATATTTGCAGATGACATTGTGATCTGTAGTGAGAGGAGGGAAAAGGTGGAGGAGACCCTGAAGAGGTGGAGATATGCTCTAGAGAGAAGAGGAATGAAGGTTAGCAGGGCTAAGACAGAATATATGTGTGTGAATGAGAGGGAGGATAGAGGAATGGTGAGGATGCAGGGAGTAGAGGTGGGGAAGGTGGATGAGTTTAAATACTTGGGATCAACAGTTCAGAGTAATGGTGATTGTGGAAGAGAGGTGAAGAAGAGAGTACAGGCAGGATGGAGTGGGTGGAGAAGAGTGTCAGGAATGATTTGTGACAGACGAGTACCAGTAAGAGTGAAAGGGTAGGTCTACAAGAGGGTAGTGAGACCAGCTATGTTATATGGGTTGGAGACAGTGGCATTGACAAAAATGCAGGAGTCAGAGCTTGACATGGCAGAGTTGAAGATGTTAAGATTTGCACTGGGTGTGACGAGGATGGACAGGATTAGGAATAAGTATATTAGATGGTCAGCCCAGATTGGAAGGTTTGGAGACAAAGCCAGAAGGGCAAGATTATGTTGGTTTGGACATGTGCTGAGGAGGGATGCAGAGTATATTGGGAAAAAGATGCTAAGGATGAAGCTGCCAGGTAACAGGAAAATAGGGAGGCCTAAGATAAGGTTTATGGATGTGGTGAGAGAGGACATGCAGGTGGTTGATGTGACAGAGCAAGATGCAGAGGACAGGAAGAAATGGAAACAGTTGATCTGCTGTGGTGACCCCTAACAGGAGTAGCTGAAAGAAGAAGAAGAGGTATTTTCTGGTGATGCTGTACAGGTTACAACTAACTTACTGAATTTGTACTTGTAGCATGTGTATCACATCACATGTTTTGCACTCAAGCATTTGATTTATTTGTAATGAAAGGAGGCATGATTTCATTGCTCTGTTGTTTTGGCAAATGAGTGTATCAAAAGTTTCACTACATGACTTTGACATATTGTTTTAAGTAAATGAATGATGCAGTAGCAGGGATCAAGACAGAGAAAAGAATTTTACCCATGAGGAAAACCATATTCTCATGGCAGCCCTTGGGATAAATGGCAAACATCTTTTTTAGAAAAAGGAATCCAAACAAGCTGAAAGAGCACATGCATGTAACCAGTATTTATGGATATAAATGCTTTTGGCAGAAGTGCAGGAAGATAGCCAATGATATATATGATGTGAAAGATCCAAGGCAAGGCATAAGACAAATACACATAGCTGTACTGGGGGGGGGGGGTCTCCAGCAATCATTCTTTCAATACCTGAGGAGGAATACTACCTCTCCATTTGTGGGTATAATAATAAGACAGATTACAACAGCACTGGAATAATTAGAGGTGGTATTGTCAACTGCTGTTACCCATATCTGCAGTATCAAAAGACATTTGCTTGCAAACCTTGGTTTCACAACAGTAACATACACATATACACACAACAGAAGGATGGAATGCAATGATTAAATGTAACACATGACAATTACTGTAAATAGATGCACCCTACACTTCAACACATAATCTTATTGTAAAGAAAACAGACCCCCAAAGAATTAACGGTGCAGAACAGCAAAAAATCCAGTAGAAAATGTACATGTACCTGCACCATAACATGGCATCTTGTTAAACTGGGGAGAATGACACAGCTGGAACAAAAATAGAAATAAAATCCAAGCATTTATTCTCTAAAGAATAATTCAAGTATAACTAACAAATAGGTAAGTGCTTTCACTAGTTATACTAGCTTCATCAGACCACAGTAAGTTCAAGTTTCAAACAGTGATTAATATAGTAATGACATCACTCTAAAAATTCAAACTCTCCAATTGCATCCCATGCATACATTGTAACATAGCAACCATAATTAGTTAAAACACTTCTTAAAAGCACACACGCAGATAGTAGCACTTTAGTCTCCTAGCTTTCAATACTGGCTTAAGGGAGATATGATCATTTAAACCAAAGCCTCTTTTGACTCATAGTTTAAAAATCCATTGGACTTCAGCTCTCTCAGTGTCATTAACTATGTCCCCTAAGCACTCATTTACTTTCATATTCTCTATAATCAAAAACTTAAAGGTGTGTCATTCAAATAGCAATATGTATTTTGCTACCACACTTGAGGGATTATTCTTTATTGCACAATACAATGATCTCTAATACACTCATGTAGCCTACAGTTTGTCTTTCCAACATAAAAAATCTTTGCACTGCATGCAATGTGCAAAGTATATCAAGTCTTTACTATTGCAGTTACCTTGAATGTGAAACCAAAACTGCTTGTGAGTCTCTGGATGTATAAGCACATGAGATTCATCTATAAATGAGCAAAAATTGAAGGTCCCACACATTAAAGTTCCATCCATGTCACCTTCCCTGGGATTCACTGCAGACTTGTTTGGATAACACAACATTTCTTTTAAGTGACTTCCTATTCCTATAGCACAAACAGGAGTGGGCTCAAACTATTCTCCCTATCTGTTCACCTCTGTGTAAGACTGAGCAGTTCTTCTTAATAATATTCTTAATGGCTTGGAAGTAATTACTGTATGAGATGGGCATCCCTAACATGTCCATCTGATATTTCTGTGGCCATTCACCCTTATATGGTGATGAACAATAAGGTTTGGCTCTTGTGTGTCTGAGGGAGACAGCCAACTGTACTCTGTCATTGATTTCTTTCTCCTTGTATCCCCTCCTACTAAGACTCAGCTGCAAGTCACCCAAACAGTAATTTAATTTATTGTCTATCACATGAAGTCTAGATACTCTTAAACACTGTCCTCTAGCAACATTCCAAAAAACATGAGGAGGGGGCATACTTGTCCTATGAACATATGATGGAAGATAGCACTCCTTACGGTGGAGTTTAGTAGTGATCCCCCATTGTGTAATCTAGAAACATGTACATCTAAGTACTGAATAGCACTTGCAGAGTACATCATCATAAATTAAGAAAAGTTGTAGTCCCATGTAAATATTCTAAAAAAAATAATCCAATTCTACTGCTGAACCAGTCCATAAAAAACACGTAATTGACAAAATAAAGATGGAAATATACATTTCTCTTGAACATTTCAGAGGTAGACACACTCTACTGTTCCTATTATGCCAAGACGATATTGGCGTAGCTATTGGCAAAAGGTGTGCCATAGCCATGCCCTTGGTCTGAAAATAATAAGTACTATCAAAAATAAATACTTTATGTTCTAGTATCATCTCAAGGAGTAGAGAAATCAAGTCTGTCTATGTCTCAGTGTAAGAGTTGTGGTGAGAAAACAAACGCTACACCACCTGATTCTTCTTTGGTTGGATATCACAGTAAATAGTGATTGCACGTCCAGAGTAACCATTAAGTACTGAGCTGGAGGTCATTCATCACTCATAGATTCATATAAATCACCTAAAAATGCTGAGCATCTCATAATAAGAACTTACATTCATTAAGAACTGGTCTAAGCATTCTCTCTGCATATATGGATAATGGCTCTGTCAGCCACCCCTTCCCTGCAACAATGGCTCTAAAGGGTGGTGTGGTGGGATGTTTATGTATTTTTGGCATACCTTGCAGTATAGACTAATAGATTCTCAACTATACAAAAATCAAATAATTCTGAGGTGATAATATCACTGACATGACATTCCTGGAGCATGCGGGTTACTACATCACACTACCCATACATATCTTTAATGTATATAACTTTGTAGGTATTAACTTCACTCAACATCTCTTTCATAGTTAGAAAATAACATTCTCTATCCATAATCACCAAAGTACCACCCTAATCAGCAGGTCTAATTACAATGGTAGAATCTGAACTAAGTTGTTCCAACTCTAATCGTTCATCATTGGACAAATTAACATAGCCCTTCTTCCTATTATTATCATGCAATATTTCAAAAATACTGTGGAACAAACAGGCTAGGTTTCCTAAGTACTCACTTACTTTCAACTTGGGCGCTGTCATTATACATTACTTTAAGCATTATTTTAAAATGCAAAGTATGAAATTGTGTTAAATAATGAAAAATAACACTTCTTTAATTTACAACTGCAGGAGAATCAGAAAGTCCATACTGTACACCACCTAAGCAGAAAATCTTGTGAAAATCAGTTAAAAATGTATAATTATTCCTTACATCATACATTGTGACATCTCTGAATAGATGTCAGGCAAAAGTCTAACGTATTTTATTATCAATAATATGAATAAATGTTCGGAAATTAAAAAAATAATAATGATAAGATGAAATATCTGATGAACGGTGAAAGCAGGCCATGATCCACACAACATAGCCCACAGATATTACTGTATACATCAATTATTGTACAATCATACTAAAAAGCAAAGAAATGAAGACTAAAACTATACTATAATAACTTTCAGAATAATACTAAATGCAAATCTAAATGCAACCCTAAAAAATGTTGGACATCCATTAAAGAAATCTTGCATTCTGGCCAAAAATTCAAACCAAACCCCTCTCCCAATAACTCACCACTTGAAATGGCAATACAGTTCAATTCTTATTTTATAGATAGTATAGCATCTCTAGCCAGGGATTCTTCAACATCTAATCCCAACCATGCCCAACAGACACATATTACCACATTCACTTTCATCTTCAAACCTGTGCCCGCATCCTACATGAGACTTCTCTTAAACTTTAACCATGCTCTTCTTCAGCTGATGATCTTCAAAGTGAATACCTAAAAATAGCAGCTAATAGCATTGCCTATCCTATCTTAATCCTTATGCATAGGTCTGTCATGGAATCCCTCATTCCCTCTTTCTGGAAAAAGTCACACATTATCACTCTGCACAAAGGAGGAAATTCAACACACATTAATAATTTTAGACCTATAGCAATCTTATCTCCACTTGCCAAAATACTTGAAAAATGTATTCAAAAACAATTGATAGACTATCTCTTGTAGGGAGAACTCCTATCCCCTACACAACATGGCTTCCATCCTTCCCATATTACTAGCACTACCCTTCAAACCTATATTGATACTATCAATAAAGCTAGACATAATGGCTAACTAGTCTCTTCTTTAATTCTAGACTTGTCTAAAGCCTTTGACACAGTTTGTCACAGCAAACTTCTTCAAATGTCCTCACTAGGTTTCTTTCAAACCACCTTTGGCTTGGCCCTGAGGTGACAATTTGAAATTGATTCACTGATCCACATGTATCAAAAGTACATATGGAAACTTGTGGAGTATCCCTGTGACAGAAGCCTGTGAAATATCCAATGTGTTCCCAGTCTGTGTCTGACAGTTCCCTGTGGCAAGTATAGTGAGGGTTGTACTTCAGTATCCACAGGGATAGAAAGGCCATATATCACACCAGTACCCCTATGGGGTTCATACACACTCACTAAGACCCTTATAATACACCCGAATCCATCCAGAATTTCCTGATTCTTAAAATTATACTGTGTTATTCTCTGCCTGTGTCTCTGCCTTCTTGGCCAGTGAGTGCCACTGGGCACAAGCAATTTTGCCTCAGCCAAGAGAAGCATTCTACACTGGGAAATGGTTGGCTAGCAGCAATGGACAGCAGCATCATGGAATGCAAATTAGATAGAGTAGGCATGATTCCACCTTTTATAATGAAGGTGCAAAAATACATCAGTACATGACTATGAATTGCAAACAGGCAGGGGAAGGACTTATTGGCGTACACAATTTTTATAATTTCCTATTTGCATCTGATAATTTCATTTGCTTATGACTATTCTTATTCTTTGCACACTGGTACAAATAGCTTTATTGAATTGTGCCTTTGCTGGGCATATTTGTGAAGCATACCGATCCCCTTTACACATTCATATAATGAGTATAAATACCACCCTAAATTACATCATACAGACTAATCTCAGAGTTGTACACAGCTGTAGTGTGATACAGAGTATAATTACAGTAGTAATTGAATAGTACAGGAATTCTGTATGATAGTTAGATGAGAGCTGAACAGGAAGTAGACACTCATGGTAGAGATCTGCTAGAGATCTAGATCATTTACAGAACAATAAGTAACTAGATAAGTGCAGATATTATATATAAATATGTATCTTGTAGCAAAATATCTGATGTTAGTGATTTATGCTACAAAGCATCCCCCAGAGATGTTTATCTGAATTAGGGAAAGAATATAAAAGATCCAGGAAGAACTGCATGAAGAAGTTTTACCAAAAAAAAAAAAAAAAAAAAAAGCTGTATCATATTACATATTTCATTACAAATAAAAATAACAGAAACAGAATAGTTCAGGACAGATGAAGTTTGGCAACAAAGCAATTTGCCAAGGGACATCTTCAGGTAGGGGTTTAGATAGAAGTAGTGGGCTTTATGAGGGTAAGGGAAGAAGCTATATTGGAGGGGAGGGTTAAATAAGGAAGTAGGATGACTGAGAGGAAATGAGTTAAGGGTAGGCAGATGATTAATATGTTTTTGTGAGAGTATAATTGGGTAAGGAATCACATTTTGGTGTGATTTTGCTAAGGGAAGTGCTACATCTGAGATGAGCTTTGGGTATTCCAGAGAACAGGTAGGTCTCAGGTTAATAGTAGTTGGATGGTCATTTTTTTTTCCTGTGGGTTCCTGGCTAGTTTTCAGGTAGTTACGCAATGGGACATGGTGAAGCTTAGTGGCTTGGAGAGGGAGTGTAGCGTTCTTTAGCTTACCCTTAATTTTTCACTAATCGCTGCAGTGAGGAATTGTGGCTCTATGGTTTCATTGGCCCCAGTAGTGGAGCAGGTAGTGGTTCATGGGGCTAATGTTATTAGTGGAATAGATGACTAGAGGTAAGCTGTTTAAGGATAGGTGGTCACTGAATTTCCATGTTAATATAGGCACTGGTGGGGCAGTTGTTGCTGTTGAGTGGTCTTGCTGTTTTCTTCTTTTCATTGGTGTTTAGGATCATGCTTCATCGCTTCATCTCTGGTGTTGGCTTGCTGTCTATTTCAGTGCTGAAGGCTCAATATGCTACATATGCATGATTGTGTTTTTTTTCTGTCATGTTTGCTGCCTGGGTTTATTTGGTGTCTGTTTCAGTTGTGCTTGTGGATGGCTTACAGCTATCACTGGGTCTTTTTGCGGGCTGTGCAGCACCCGTGCTTAGCAGGTTATGCACACGTGCATTCATGTTAAGGCCAGGACTAACTGAATTACCACAAATGTGGATTTGGAAAAGTGAGGATAGCATAATAACTGCAAACGAAATTAAAATACTTTATATATGTTGGTGATATTTTCATATATTATCTGTTCCTGCTTATTAAGCAATCGAGAAACACTAAAACTATGATAAAGATATTGAAATGCACTCAACAGTATGAACATCAGAATACTACATTTATAATACTAGCTGACTATCCAACTGACAATCCATCATACATACAACTGAAGAATACTGTAAGCTGCTGTACAAGATAATGGTAATCCAGAACAAGGCAGGCAAATAATGGTTGTGAATTTACGACTATACATTTGGCATGCATCCATGCACATATGCACTCACAAGCCACACATGTACAGATATAAATGTATACACACACACTTACACACACACACACACACACACACACACACACACACACACACACACACACACACACACACAACATATACCGGAAAATGGAGTTCTTTTTTTGCATTCCTCGCAGGTTTTAATTAAGTCAGTACTATTATTTTATTAACATGCTGTATGATACATATTGATATGAATATGTTCTTGAATAACTAAGTAAGCTATCCGTGGTCCTGTATAGGATTTTAGTCAGACTATTTGAAAGAAAGCTGGTCACTGATTGTCTGGAATTTTGACTCATAATTTGGTCCATTCCTCATAGCATTTGTGGTTTTCTGGGGTTTGTGGCTAATCAGTGAGAGTTGAGTTTACTGGCAATTGAAAGGCAGTTGAGTTTCAGGCGCCATATCTTTTGCAAATGCAAAGTAGTATACGAGCTTTTCCCCTATCAGTTGTGTAGTCCATAAAAGCAATTTTGAGATTTGCCTTATTCTCAGGGCATTGTCTACACCATTACTGTTGGCTTTGTCCAGGTTTTGTCCTGAGAGATTGACAGATATGTTGGTTGGGTCGGGGACTGTGCGGGGTCTCACTGAGGAGGGATGTTGTGAGGGTCAGGGTGGTTAGGTTATACATAGCAATGGGGTTTGCTTTTTTGGAGGTATTGCTCCAGAGGAGTCTCGGTGCTGTTAGACCCAGCTACTACCCTAATTAATTCTGCTTTGAGTTGGTAGCATTGCATCGGTAGTGTCCATGTAGCCTTTAGCAGAGTGGTTTTCTAGTATAGAGCCGATATGGCTGAACAGGCACTGGATAGGTAAGTCTGTCATTTTCAAAAAAAAAAACAAATAATAAATAAATAAAATAAAGGCAAGTGTTGATTTTGCTTTAGACAGTGTTGGGTGGCATACTTTCAACTGCACAGATTTGAACAGAATGTCCATATTTTCTACTGATATGTTGTGTCTGTTTTCATGCAGTTGTGGTTTATGGCAAATTTAGTGATGAATCATGAAGGACTGTGGGTAATAAAAACTAATATATAGTAATGATGGACATTTCAATTTCAGACCTCATACTGAACTGAAAATTCATGCTAAAGTAAAACCTGTTATTTTTTCAACTTTTAAGTTTGTGGACCTGTATCGTAAAATTGTCCTTAGATTTTGGGCCTTTGTTACACTGTGGTCAGAATGTTTGTACTATGAGGTTAAGAGGTATGTCCTGTGTATATGGAATTGGTTATTTATGGTAGGTGTTGCTGTTCCACTTTACTTTTCTAGAGTGGGGGATAGTGTTTTGTTGGCATCCCTGCTCCACGTTTTGTGTTGGGGGGCGGTGTTGAGGAGGTACACAGGCGTGTTGTGCTCAGTCTTGATATTTTTGCCTTGGCACATTTTGATATTTGGTGGGGTAGGTAGGTGTATAGGTTCTGTGCTGTGGTCACCCGGGGGGGTGTCTGTTTCTAGTGGAGTGCCCGTGCATGGGGATGGAGCTGTGCACAAGTCTTTGCTGGGATTGTTGGAGCTGCATTGTTGGTGGTATTGGCTGGTAGTTTCCTTTCATTTTGGAGCTGCCAAGGATATCTAGATATATGTGTGTATATATATATATATATATATATATATATATATATATATATATATATATATATATATAAAATATCTACAGATATGCTGTATGGACCAGTTTGATAAATGTGAGGCATAACAATGATAGAAACAGATATATTATTCATTTCAGGAAGTTAGTTTACTCTTAGATTACATTATTTCAGCAGCAAAATTATTAGTGAAGAATCTATTTCAGAGTCAGAACACGTTAAACTATATACTTCAGGAGGAAATCTAAGAGTAACCCATGACAATGGGGGTACCACCCATCAAGAAGAACTTTTTAAATTATATTGGATTTATCAGTGGGAGTTAAATCTGGTACAATTAATTTATTATAGATAAAGTAAAACTCTTTCAGAAGTAATACCTTTTTTCACTAAATTTAATTTTTCAGTAAATAAAAGTGGTAAATGGGTCTACTGTTTGTCTGTCTTGAAAAAAATAGTATTTTCTTACTGTTAATGGATCTTGTTATCTCTGAAAGTGAGACGGTACCATTTTTCCATAAATGCTAATTTTCACACATATGGAATCTCTTATGAATTGTCTGTAGGTTAATACAGGGGGTATACATTTTAAGTTTTTCCATTAACCCTACAGCTTATAATGCTTGGACTTTGTGAGCCAGTGTATAAAATGAAGCTGTCGATGAGGATTGTTGACCATATGTATGGACTCGTAGGCCCTTACATATATCTGAACTGATATATTTTAGTATATAGATATTATAATATTTTTTTAAATTTGATTTGGTAAAGGCTCTGTTACCAAGATGATTAAAGATGAAACTCAGTCATTTGCCCCAATAATCAGACTGTATCTAAGCTAACACTTCACAATAAAGAGCACTTAAGCTTCTGTTTTGAGAGATAAACTCATGACTACATTAAACAGTTGTTCAGTGAGATGGGATATATGGTAGTATTCTAAATGAATTCTATATCAATTAAATCAAAAGCTTTTATGTGCATTTATGGTTATAGTTACTTAAAATGGAGACATACTTAATTTGTTTCCTTATAGTAAATGTTAATTTACTATTTTTATCTTATTGTCTACAAACTATATTAACACAGTAGTAACACAGACCTATAATTAATTACCTTGTCAGAAGTATTGCCATTTGTTCAGGAATTAAGAAATATTTGTACATGTTCTGATAAAGTATAGGGTACAGTCCAGAATAGTATAAACAAGTTATTTTACAACACATGAGGTCAGATGGTCTCTAAATGCTTTGCTGACTTCATTTAGAATTTGGTCTAGTTGAGGTGTTTCTTTTTTTTATTTTTGAGTTTTGGATCACATTCTAAGCCATGGATTTCTTGAGTATGACATTTGTTAAACCATGTTTTGTTAGGTGTACCATTCCAAGAAGATCCTTTACATCTGCATTGCTCTAATAATAGTGATTATAAAGTTCTCCCACTAATTAAAGAGTCTGTTATAACAGAGGCAATGCTAGCAAAGATTATTTTAACTATTTTAGCACCATAAGGTTAATATTTTTTGGGCCAAACCTTCTCCACAGATATCAGTCTTATAGTTGCTCTTCATTTGGTTTCTTATTATTGATTTGTTAAGATCCTGATATAGCAGGAACATATTTCTTTATTTGCTTCAATCCAATCTTTTGTACTGCTTTACAAAGTTAAATTAATGTACAGTATTAAGGACTACCATGAGTTGTTTATGACAGAAATGCGATCAGTTATTAAAAAGAATTTAATCCAAAGTTCAGCATGTATACATTTTTGTGAGTCTGATTTAGAATTTTCCAATAAACTATTATTTTATTGAATAGCCTAAAGTGATTAGAATTGTGATTTCTGGTACTTTGGGAAATCTGTATAGGGAGAATACTGAAACCTGTCAATAGGTATGCAAAAATTGTTGTGTAGTCCCAAAAAACACAGGGATGTCAGAATCAATAGCCTTAGTTTCCAATCAATCTGTTAATTAGTAGTCATTCCTCTTCAATGTCCTATTTTTATGGTTGTTATTTAAAGTGAATATTGCAATTTACCTTCCCTTACAATATTTTAGTTCATTACTGTAGTAAAAGCTATTGATCCTCGGCTGGAGCGCCTTCTGTGTGGAGTCTGCATGTCCTCCCCACGGTTGAGTGGTGTTCGAAAGACATGCGTGAATGGGCGTGCCTTCATTGAAGGTTGGGCATCAGGCTGGCACCTTGGCACCATAAAAATCTACTGCCAATCATTAGTGGACCGGAGTTCCACTGTGGTGACCCCTAACTGGGAAACGCTGAAAGAAGAACAACTGTAGTAAAAGCTATTCTTTGCAATATTTTTTCTATCATATGCACTTCTTGTTGACTGCAGTTACCTGTTTTTCTAGTAGATTGATAATATGCAAAGATTTTTTTTGGCGGGCTTATTAACAGCATTAAAACCAAAAAATAGATCCACACTAACTAATTATTCATTGTAGAAAGAAGTAAATTAATGAATATGATTGTGAACCATCCCTAGAAATCCCATTCAGGCAAAAAAAGTTAAAGAAATTAAAACCTGTACAGATAAACAAATTTGTACACTGGAGCTGCCTGAGTACATGATGCTAGGGGTGCAAACTATTTATAAATGCTCTAATTATGCTCCAGTAAGAATGTCAAGTTAGTCTTACTGTAGAATAAATTATGCCCTCCTTTTTTAAGAACAGATGGTTAGTAAAAGTATTAGCAATATGTAGTGCATGGAGTACAATGATTATGCTCCAGAACTGGAAAATGAAGAGCTTGTTAAGTACATTTCTGACATCTGAACATAACAAGTTTTGTTAAGTACTCCAAGTGCTCTTAAGATTGGGCATCATGCTATGGATAAACAAATGACAGTATCAGCTAGCAAAGAAAATAATGCAGAAGATAAAGTAGCTTTAAAAGTTGTTATATACTTCAGTCACACTTATAGATGAAAACATTAACAGAAGAAAGTGTCTAGCAGCTTTTGCAGCCATTTATTTGTCCGGGGGGGATGCATTGTTTCTGCCTGCTTTCTGTTTAATAATGCTAAAATGTTTTATTCATTTTCAAAGTCTTTGAAATTTGGTAAAACACTTCTTGCTTCTATACTTTTTACTGTAACTGGTAAATAACATCCCATTCACTACAAATAATTATGATCAGGTCTCAGCAGTCATAATCCTTATATGCTCTTAAGATGGATGCTAAGAACTTTACATTTAGGGCTTTACTGTTATGGTGAATATTTGGGCATCCATGTCTCAAACACATACTAAACAATATGACCCAACCACAATCCTCTGTTTAGGATGGCAAACATTTTGGTTTATATACAAGTTATTCAATGTAAACTGATTTATCCTACACTGCTAGGCTGCTTAAATGTTAATTGCTGTGCTTTTCTGCAAGAGGCAGTGCATTTTTGTTAGACCAGTTCAGTCTATGAAATGGCTTTCATCCTGACATTGTCTCAAGTATAGAATTTCCTTGCAATTATTTACTTAAATAACACAATCTTAAATCTTTCTTTAACTGTTTTTCTACTAATGCTGTTATCTATTGCCTACCCTTTCACTAAAGTTTTTTGACAGTATAATCGCTGATGAAAAATCCATAAATGGCATAGAAGAAAATGGCCAGCAAATCAAGAGAAGGTTCTACTGAAAACCAAAAAGCAGGAGTCTTGGACACAGTTTAAATACATTTAGCACTTTTGTTCTTTAATTAAAAATAGAACATCATCAGAATCTAAAACTTGAAACAAACAATCAGTTTAAAAATACTATTTGAAGATCATGTGGCCAAAACCCACCAGCCATTGTATAAACCCCCATTAATGTATCCAATTAAAGATACACTATTAAATATAGCAGAAACAATTGTAACATGTATGTTACATTAAACAAGCCTCTAATACCAGCATGAACATTTGCTATTAGAGTTTCTGTACTAACAGAAAACACTTACTCATTCAACCCTGGATATTAGTCTGATGTCAATATTATCTGCCAATATGATTCACAGCATTCAAGCAGTACCTTGTAGTCTCCCGTGAAATCTTTGAGGCTGATGGCAACAAGTACTTAAAAAAAAATCTTTTTAAATGAACAACTTAAAGAGTGATTTGCCAGAAAATTGCTCTAATCTTTGTTTTTTATAGCAAGTGTGTGTTTATAAAATCTGTGTGAGAACTTTATAATAGTTTTCCCCATGTAAAAACAGGGGCATGATTCACACATTGCCAGATACACTACCCCTTGTGAATTACAATCATATCTGTCAGTAGACCAGACTGTTAGATTGAGGTCATTAACATGTGCATTGGAAGTGTTACTAATGAAATGTCATTGTTTACACTTTCCACATCTGTAAGCTCCAGGTATGTTATTTCCAATGTGTACTGTGGGTGGATGTCCTTCCAGCCAAGATTTTATGTTATTCATTCACTTGTAAGTGAAAAGTGGATGGTTTCTTAAAACCTTGACTAGATCGCAGTTACCCAAAATGATATTCCAATTGTCATACAGTATGTCCCTAATTAGGGACATGTCATCTGAACTAGTTAAAGGAAACGCCCCCTATAACTAATCGTAGATAGTTGTTGAAAAGTGGATGTGTGCTCTTCAACCGATTGTTGTTCAACTGTAAGCTTACACAGGCTAGGTTTAGCTTTGTTGGATCTGAGCAATGAAACTTCACTTTGGATGTTGATTAACCGATCTATGTCTTTCTCTCTTGTCAGAAAAAAAAAAAGATATCAGAGTAACCGGTTCTTGTTCAAAAATGTAATCATAAGTGATCAGCCTACTGAGTCTAATGAACTGCCCTTGCACAACACCTTTCTTCACATGGTGGGGTTGTTGACTTTTCCTGTGCAAATAATGGTTGAGAAAGGTGTCCTCCCTGAAAATTTTACTTCCAACAACTTGGTTCTTGATGTCCAAAGAAAAGTTGATCACATTACCAAAACCATTCACTGTAAATGAGGAAAGAGGTGTTATATTTGATAAATGAGTGAAACTAGTCAAATTCATCTGAGGTGCCATTCCAAATGAAAATTGTCATCTATGTACCTTCTAGAAAAAAAACCTTGGTGAACAAGTGGTGGGGTTCCCACCATGCCATAACAAGGTTAGCAAAGTCAGGGGCTACTCTTGCACCCATAGCAACCTCTGTCTTTTGTTTGAAAAGTCTGCCTGAAAAAGAAAAAAAGTTGTTATCAAGGACTATTGCAAACAAAGTGGAAATTGTGTTTATAAGGCCACCACCCGAGGTTGTTTTTTATAGAAAGTACATAGATGGCTTGATTTTCACAAGGAAGTTTTACTTATAAGTTTTGTTGTAGTACATTATTTTAAAGTGCTTTTATGAGTTTTTATTACACAATGACAAAATAAAAATGTTTTACAAAATATAATTTGGTCACTTATATACATATTCAGATATATTGTTGTATTTTTATTTTTATATTATTTTATTTATGCAGTTTATGCACATTGTTTAATGTACCTTTAAGAAACAACAGACCATGAAATTATTATTTAATTAAGTCTTATTAACCATAGGCTATAAAAAGGGATGAGACCTAAAAGATGGGAGGTTCTGAAGAAGTCCAAATGTTTTGTTAGGACGAAAGTGTTAAACCTGCTCTCATGTTTTGCATTGTTGTTTTATTTTTTTTTGGTAGTGGATCACTCAATACTAGATTTCCTTTCATCGTTGGTAGACTTAAAACATATTCCATTTGCATGGGAATATAACAACAGTTGGTGTCTTTTTGTGTGTATTACATTGAACTTGATTTAAGATTCAGTCTTGGAATGCAGTGAATCTATTCAGAAGACAATTTCTGTTTCATACCTACTGTTGAAGCAATTTGTTTGCTATTTGCTGTTCAAACACACTGAACTGTTTTTAGTTATTGTATGGTCATGCTGTTATTAGAGGCTTGTTTTATGTAACTTACCTGTTACAATTGTTTCTGCTACATGTCAACAGTGTATCATTAATTGGATACATTAAAAGGGAATTATAGAATGATTCTTGTTTTTTGGTCACATGATCTTCAAGTACTGTTTTTAAATGATCAAGTTTTAGATTCTGATGAAGTTCTATTTTTAATTAAAGAGAGGAAGTGCTCAATTTATCTAAACTGCATCCGAGACTCCTGCTTCTTTATAATCACTGATAACTCAACGTTTTTCTCAGCCTCATCATTGAATTCACATTCCATTTGGGGATAAAATGCTTTCTTCACACAAAAAATAATATAAATGATTTTGCTTGTTTGTGAAATTAGTAATTTCCCAATAATAAAATTAAGAACTGTGCTTCATATTACTATTGCAACTTCAAACCTCATAATAGAAAATTGCTCTGGGAGATTATTTTTTTCTTCACAGATCATCACAGGTGTAAACATATACAATCATTATTACCATGAGAGTACATTTAGAAATTTTCATTAGAAGATTAAAACTGAAAAGTATGTGGATGTTGGCAGTGACGTTAGCACTCATTAGTACCTTCTGAAACAAGGTTTGCAAACCACTGATACAGTTAAGCCATATAAGAATGGACTTTCAGAACTCCTTGAATTTATTCCAGACTTGTAGTGGCTAGTGGAACATGCAGTACTCACACAGAGATATATTTATTTCCATTTGTTGTTTACTTAGGGTCAGAATATTTGGCTCTGATATACATAATGCATCTTTAGAGAAAAGCTACCTGTAAAGTAGAATGCAGAAGTACTCTACAAAAATCTGCCTTCTGCTATGGAAAATGATATTTAAATACATCTGCAATACTATGTTTTAAATTATACTTGCATCAGCTTTCATAAGCAATGGCACTTGTTTTTTAAAAAAAGCTAAAATTCCCATCTGCTCTTTAAATCATTTTATTTTGACAGTGTATCTGCAGTGTTGCTGGAGTGGCTATTTCAAAAGAAATCATGATTCATTTCTGACAACAAATCTTTATTATGTTTGACAAGGAAGTGCATTACTAGTCAGACAACAGTCAGTGAAGAATGAGTAGTTGTTTCATATAAAGGATGAGTTATTTGATGTAAATTCGTGGGTATGTCTGTTTGTATTTTAATAAATGGGATAGCATACTAATCTGCAATTCTTTTGACTATGAAATATACCCTCTAAGGAAGCATGCAGTACTTACACTGTTCATGATAGTGCTGCCTGAATTCTATGCATATTTTCCATAATATTCACAGTGACTAGTATTATCGCCTTACAGCAAGAGATTCTCTGGTTTGGATTCAAAGCTGAGGTGCCTTCAGTGCAGAGTTTGAGTCTTGTCTGTTCTCCCTGAGATTGAATGAATGTTGTTGTGTCTTTCGGCTTTTCCTGGTTAGGGGTCGCCACAGCGGAACTCCAGTCTGCTAATGATTGGCAGTTGATTTTTACATGCCGAGTTGCCAGCCCTGACGCACAACCTTCAACGAAGGTATGCCCATTCATGCATGTCTCCATGCAGAAGATGCTCTAGCTGAGAATTGAAGCGGACAGCGTCTTACTGTGAGGCGACAGTGCACTTAATATTCTACAGTTATTCATGTTTCCACCCACATACCAAGCGCAAATGGTAGGTGAATTAATGACTCATAGCTATCTGTAATGTGTGTGTGTGTGTGTGTGTGTGTGTGTGTGTGTGTGTGTGTGTGTGTGTGTGTGTGTGTGTGTGTGTGTGTGCGTGTGAGACAAAGAGCTATGGAAGAAAGGCCTGGCAATCTTCATTTATTCATTAGTTGCTCATGAAACACTCTGGATGGCAGCGATTTTTTTGGGCTCTCTGTAAGAGTCAAATGTTAAAGAACAGCACTGGAATGTGAAAATGACTAATTGATACAATCCTTCAGTTAAGTAATTCTATTCATCTCAGTAAACAGAACAATCTTTTTTTACATCTGAACTGATATCAGGAACTGATATCTAGAACTGTCATTCCATTGCTGAATCTAAGTACATTGCTGCTCTTGTATGCAGCTCTTTGTACTGGCCATCTCATTAAGTATCAACCTTTAATATGTGTTTTTCATTGTATTTATATATGTGTTTATCTAGTTGCATGTGATTATGCATGTGTGTTTACACATCATATGGAAAAACTACTATACTGCCCAGAACACTAAAACAATTAGAGCACCACAATTCCTATTACCTAAGTTGCTATAAACAACTTCCAGCAGGTATAAAATAATGGACTGGATTCTAAGACATTGAGGCAGCACTGTTTGCAGCCAGTAAAAAAAAAAAAAAGTTATAGCACTCTGTAAAAAATCTCTTAATATTATTAACATAGTACACATCATAAAGCATAAGAAAAGCTCATAACTGAAAAACCCAGGCCCAGCTGCAGTACTTAACATCTGGCTAAAAGTATTAACATTTTTACATGAAGATTTATCGCTGAGTAAGCACTGTTTATATGCGCATCCCAAATGGATGACTACCTGGATAACAACAGTAAAAAAACATACTCCTCCTTAAGAGTGAACCTGCAAGATATCCAAAAAACAATAAACCAATAACTTTCCCTCCAACGATGTATAAACTATATACTAGAATTGCTGTTAAGAGAGTTTATAGCCATTTAGAAGAAAATTCAATTGTGGCAATAAAACAAAAGGGTAACAAAACAAAGTGATAGGGAACAAAGAATCATTTGTGGTTAAATAAAGTCATAATGGAGAATTGTAAAGAGGAAGAATCTAAGTATGGCATGGATATACTACAAAAAAAAAACATTTGGCATCATCCCACATTCATGGATAAAAGAGTTCTTACAAATGTATAAGATGCACCCTACATTGATCAAATACATTACAGTGACTATAAAACTGTCAAACCACTTTGCAGTTAAGCCATGATAAAGGAGAAATTATTACGCCAGGTATACAAATTCAAAGGGTGTATTCCAGGGTGACACTCTGTCACCACTGCTCTTTTATCTTGCCCTTAACCCATTAAGCGATCTACTTAACAGATTAGGTCATGGTTATAATTTGGCTCCCAGAAAATTATAAAGTGCAAAGACTTTTCAACTTCTTTTTGTGTATGATTCAAAACTGTATAGTTCATCAGATGAGGAACTGAAAGCACAACTGCAAGTGGTCAAAATATTTTCAGATGATATAAGAACATTGTTTGTTTTTGACAAATTTGCAGAAGCAACCTTTAAAGCAGGAAAGTTGCAGCACCAAGAAACTACCAGTCTGGGACAAGAATGTGGTATAAAGAAACTGTGAGCAAGAGGGAGTGTATAAATATTTGGGAACTGATGAAGGATCAACAAAAAAAACCCATGAATAAATACAAAAAAAAAACTTAGTGAGGAGCATTTAAGAAGACTAAAATTAATACTGTAAACAGCTTTGACATCTAGGAACCAAGTCCAAGCTATAAATCAAAATTTCGTCTTCTTGTTCTAACTTACTGTTTTGGAGTGATTGACTGGCCCCAAAAGGTATTGGATCATTTGGACAGGAAAACAAGCAAAGTGCTTCATGCTTATCAAATGATATATAAAAATCATTGTATACCAAGATTATATATTGACCGTTCTGAAGAAGGTATAGGCCTCCACAAAACTGATTACATGTATAGATCTGCAATCCTAGGACTGCATACATATTTGCTGACCTCACAAGACCCAACATAGTGAAAGTTTTAAAACATGAGGAGAACCAGTCTAAGATGACTTCCCTGTTTAGTTTAGCAGAAACTTATCAGTGTCAAGTGGGAATGGAAATCAAACAAGAAGCCGATAAAAATCAGGAAACAACGGAATGTGTCAAACCACAAGAAAGAATATAAGGTGAATGTATGGATAAAAAGGTAAGAAATGTGGAAAATGCATAAATATAGTTGCAAGTACAGAAAACTCCCTGAGCAGTCTCATGTCAATCAGGATCTAACTTAGGAATGGTTAAGGAGAGGAAGGAGAGGTGAATTTAGACCAAAAGATGAATGGTTAATATTGGCAGCCGAGGACTGTGGACTATGTACACATTGATTTACAAAGTCTATTGAACATGTCAGAGAAAACAGAGAAATACAGTTTTGTAAAACAGAATTAGAAACAGTCGCACATGCTGTTGCTGGGTATGATTCACTATTGGCAGATGTCTTGTAAACTGAAAGGCATAATAACGTGGTAAGACTGTCACACCGAGGATCACACAAACATTATAACATTGAAGCAGCTGAAAAACACTGGAAACATGAGCCAAAAAGTATTATAGGAAATGATGAAGTTCATGATCAAATGGGATAACCCATTACCAACAGTTCAAAACATAGATAAAAGAAAACCACATATAGTAGTCCATGAAGAGAAGATCATTGAAATTGCTACACCCAGTGATTACAGAGTCTTAATAAAAAGGAACACAAAGTCATAAAATACCAGGATTTGCAGGCAGAAATTAAGGCAATGGAGAAAAAGGACACTCGGCCAGTTCCAATAGTAGTAGGAACAATGGATCTTATAAAAAAGAATTTACAGTCTTATTTAGATATGTTACCAATACATGTAACTCCATATGAACTGCAGAAGGAGTCAATTCTGGACTCATAACAGGAGCTGCGAAGAGCACTTTTGGCTAACATCAAAGACTAAAACAATACTAATGTCTTGAATTTTAATCATACTTTGACTTAGTAATGAGGTCCGTTCCCAACATGGTCTTAGAAACCCAAAAGACATGGAAAAATTAAGAAAGGAAAAAACACATATTAAAGTAAATATTAGAAATGGAGCAGTAAGAAACAAGTGAAATTTTAACAAGCCTGCAATCACCAACAATTACAAGTCATCTACGATTTCTTGGTAGAATCACCTCCAGCATATTTTGGTTTCCGTTCTCATCTCCTTAGTGAATGAGGTGCCATTAAATAGCAGACATTAATTAGTTAATATGCAATATACTCCATGAAATTACATGGCTATCAAGTTAAAATTTAACCCATGTAGAGCAATTTCAACATGCCTACTACATTGGCAGAACCATTTTACCTGCACTGTCTTGTTATGTTGCATGTTGGTTGTATACTGAAAAACTTTTTCTGCAACTAACCTAACACACTTCACACATTCCCAGAACTACCCACTACCTTACAAATCCTGTCTCTTTACATAGTTACAAATACTTCCAATGCTAAAGCAAAACTACAAAGTGTTAAGAGTAGGCTGGCCCAGGTGCAGACATGCTCTTTGTACTGTTAATGCTGATAAAAAACTAGGTCTTCCTAATAACTCTATATTTTCCACATTTATTAAATGTTAGCTCCTTAGCTTTCACTCTTTCATTTATTCCTACCTCATTGGTGTGTTCAGACAAATACCTAAGTACTCACCTACAGTGTAACAGTGTTAGTAACAAAATTAAACTTAAGCAAGGCATGAATCAGCCTTTACTCAGTACTTCCCCTGTGTTCTGCACAATTATTAGAAGTGCAGTTTGGCTGCCAGTAAAACAAACCAGGTAAATCTTTTCTTAGGATTACAATTATTTAAACTCCTAAATACCAGACCTATATTACAACCCCCAATATAAAACCTCCACTGTACAAATAATTGTTTTTCCATACTTGGACCCCAAATCTGGGAATCTGTTCCATCCCACTTAAGACACTTCATCCTTTCCTAAATTCTGAACTCAGCCCATGATCCATCTCTTGAAACATGTGTTATCTAATTCCATCACTTAACCTCTGCCTCTTTGCATACTCCACCTTTTATCAAACTGCTCTCAGATTCTTTTGCAATTCTCATTCCACATTCAGATTCATATTACTAACAGCGGAATCCAATTATTTTTACACTCACACTTGAACAGTAATCGTTCTCAGCTTGTATCATTTTTCAGATTGCATGACTGTACATAATACTGCCATATATTTTCATTATGCCCTATCCTTTGTTGCCAATTACTGTACACAACTGCTGTACAACTTCATAATTATCCAAGTTACTTTTTACTTTAATATAAACATCACTTTCTTTGTATTTGCCTTTTTTTCTGGACAGAGACTGAACATTTTCATTTGTGATCAGTGCTATACCCCAGTAAATGCATTTTAAATAAATAATATATCACCCTGTGTTCATTCTCTATACAACTCATTCTCAGACTTTGTAATCTTCTGCTTTATTGCTGATTCATTTTCACCTAGCCACCCCCACGACCATCAGCTCCATCTGCCACTAAATATTCATAGTCTGTGAAAACTAGTATGTGAAATGTGCCTACAGTCACCTACTACTTTATGTGCCCTGTGGTCCCTAGTATTAATTTCTATTATGCAAACAAACTCCACTATTGTTGCTCCATTTGTATTCTTTATTCTCTCAAGAGTTATTTCTCCAAAAATCCTCATAATCTTCTTAAGGTTCATAGGTTTCTCTTCTTTACAATTTTTTTTTTCAAACTTTTCTTTTCAGACAGTCTCTTATTCCTAGAAATACCCCTCATTCCCAAATGATTGCACATAATCCTGCCGTTCCTTACAAACCATTATTTAACATTTAGGCACCTGCAGGTTCTCTGTTGAGTTTTGGATTATAATCTTTTCTTCATATATTGTCAAGAAACTTTGATAGATTTCCTGCCTATTTAGACAGCAGTTTTAGTTGTTTACATTTTCTTGAATATCTTAAATGTATTCATCTACCTTCTTCCCGCCATTAAATCTTGTGTCTTTCAGTAAGCCACAAAATCACTCACAAATTTTACGTGTTAATGTATTAGATAGCACAGCTTTAAACAGGTGCCTTTGAAGTAAGATGAAGCCACTGAGATATGAGCAGTTTTTTGTGTGTTAGTTCCAGTCTTTCCATGTAGTTAATATGGATTTTCATAAAATGCATTATTGCCTTTATCAACTAAAATATGTGGGATATAAACTTTTAACTAAATGTTAGGAAAATAGATGAGTAGAAATATAATTTAATTTAGAAATATCTAAACTCTGTTTGCCTCTCTCTCAGACAACTAGGATGGAAACTAGAAAATCTCAAACTGAGGACTAGTATGATAAGGCTAATGGAGAAAAATGAGGCAATGGAAGGACAAGTGGAGCCCTGTAGTATTATGAAAATAGTTTGGAAAGAGAGGAGACTATAGGAACTCAAACGTTTAAAGAAAAAAGTGTTGAGGAGGTGACAAGAAGAGAGATGGAAGAAGACAGAGACTGTAAAGGGATCTAGGAAGGACAATGATTATCTAGGAAAGATAGAAACTCAGTAGAGAAATAAGAAGCAATGCTTTTTTATTTAATTAGACTTAGACATTGTAAGTAACTACTGTTGAATATCAGGTGTGTATTTTTCTCTTCTATTTTTTCTTTTAAAAGATTATCTTTGTAGGTGTTTTTTTTTTCAGTATTAATAAGAACTGAAATAATCATAACCCACATGATGAAAAGTTAGTGAACTGACTGTAGTGAACATCCACTAACCACCCCCATGAATATCCATACAATATCCAAAGTGCGGTAATTGATTCTGCATAGCTCATTGAATTATAAGGATGAAGACAGTTCTCCATACTTAGTCTTTTTTGTGAAGCATCTGGTTGAGTCATCCAAGGAGAACAATTTATTGCTTAAGGTAAGGACAACATCTTCATGTTTCAGTGCTGATTATATTTGAATATGCTAAACCTGAATCTGAAATGTCATAGGACGTAAAAGTGTCTTCAAGCTCTGAGTATTAATAAGGTCTCCTGTGCTAGATGGCTGAAGGATCCAGCTCTTTAGTAAGTCTGTTACAGACTGGGTTAATTTAGCTACAACTTTTACCAAGGACAAATATGATACTACAAAGTTAAACCGTTTTGATATGGAATTTCTATAACAGACATAAAAAATATGCCCAATATTAACTGACTATATATATCAAAATAATTTAGAACAAATAATAAAACTATGGATAGCAATATCTTAGATATAGTATTAGAAACAAAGGAGCTTTAAGTAAAAATTTGGAAAAAGTCCAAGGTCTACTTTAAAAAAACCTTCCTAGATTTTCCCAGTAGACTTTATGATGTGATAAGTGACATAATTATGAAATAAACTGGAACACCATCCTCAGTGTTCCAAATAACTGTATTTGGGATGCTGTCACCGAGTTATGTGACATAACTGCCTGTATTCATGACCAAATGCTAGTAAGACAAAAATATACAAATAAGAAAGGTAGCGGTATCACAAAATAATAAGCAATATGAATTGTAAAGATGCACTCCTAAGCCATCAAAATAAGGCAAGATTAAATAAAGGAACTCATTTTTTAATCAATTTTTATATCATTCATGAGCTCTACTTGGGCAAAAAATTGAAATTAAAAAGATATTCTGTAATTACATTAGAAAATGCAAGTAAAAAGCTAGAAATGGAACAACATAAGTGTAAAAAAGAAACACATTCCACGCACAGAACCTAAAGAATTCCTTAATAAATTAGTGACAATCATCTCACCTCAGAATGTTCACCTGCGGACTGAATTAATCAAAAATGCAATTATACTGACTAAGGCTAAGTTACCTTGGGATGCAAATTGTAATGTAAAATATTTACAAAAACGTTTTTTGTAAATTTCAAGTTATAACCTACATGTAAAATGCAGGTCATGAAATGTGAAGAAACTTTAAAGAATAGGACATCACCATGAACAGTATGTTTGTAATTTAATTTTTTGGGGCAGGATTTTAATATAAACTTTATATTTAAAGGACCTTTGACTACAGGAGGATGCCTTCACATTTAATTTAGTATACCTTCTGAGTTCCTTGACCCAAGGTAGTCTGGCTCTTTTTTTAAACACCTTTGTTGAATGATTGCTTAAGACATAGGCAAACATGCATTTATATAAAAGAAAACAAACCATATTAACATGCCCCCAGTTACAAGATGTATTCTTTTGTTTAACTATCATCAATCCAACATTACACAAATCGCTCAATTTCTACATTATATTAAACCACACTCCACCTCCAAAACATTATTCTGCATGTATTGTTCCCATAGTTTACATTTTTTCTATGTAATCTGCTCCTACCCTTTTCTAATAATTCCTCTTCCAGTTCCTTTATTTCTGTTACAATATTCAGTACTTCAAATACAGTTAGTTTAGACTTTGATTTCCATTTCTTAGAAATTGTGTTTTTGGAAGCCACCAGAATTAAACTTAAGGCCTTACTATGACTAAACAATTCAGATCCTTTATCCCAGCATAAAAAATAAGGATAAGGCGATGCAGGATGTGTGCAGGCAGGGTTAGGTTGGTAAGGATCATGTCAATGATATTAGAGCTTCAAGTGCGTTGTTTTACAATTTGTTCCAGTGCATTGGTATTAATGATGTTTTGCAAATGCTGAGTATAACTAATTTTAGAGGTGTAAGTGTGCCAGTTAATGCTTGCATAGTTGAAGTGCCCTAGTAAAAAGGCATTTATTTTGATATTTAATACCTCAATGATGTTGAGGTAATTTCTGCCATCTTTGTGTGGCATTTGTGGGGATTTGTAACTAGCCATGAAGTTATGGATTTGTAAAGGGAGATTTGGATTCCCATGAGCTCCAAGATATAGTTATGGGTAATTTGAAGTGAAGTAACAGTGTTACAAATAACTATAGATATATAGATATATAGATAAAGTTTCCTAAGGGCCTGAAGGTATGATAGGTGCTAAACCCTTGTAAGAAAGTAGTGTTTTCATTGCATTGAAGCCATAGCTTACTAATTATACACATATGAGTGTTCTTATGTTGCCGGTGGCCTGAAGTCCTGGAATCTTCCTATTTAGATTTCTAGCATTAACTAGTGCCACCTTGATATTGTGCAAGTCTGCTTTTGAGTTTTCTCTGTAAGGAGACTCTGCTTAAAAAAAGATTCCACAAGGAGCAGCGAAGGATTTAACCACTCTACAGATGCCCTAGTTTGGCAGATGTAAGTCATATGTGTTGAAACAGGAAGACTTAACTACCACATTATCTCCAACTGACACATACTGCATCCTCATATAATGACACCAACTTCTTGTCCAATTGTTAAAGCCAATTATATTGCCTTGTACATAAGCATCATTCTTGGTGAAAGCAAGATTCTACTCAAGACCCGTGTCTTTACAGCCTTTAATACATGCATAATATATTCCATTGTAACCCCCACATTTCTCACTGGATGAAATGCCTCAGGTCATTCACTGTCACATTGCCAACCATTAGTTCATAATCACATTTGTCTGGCATAAGGGACCTTATGGCCCTTGTGACATCACAGGTTCTGGCACAAGACAAGTAGCTCACAGTCACTCGATTCTTGTCCAGTCTGGTGAGTGTGGGATTTGTATGCGTAACTATAGAGTAAAGTATGATTAAATATTTGGCTTTATGAAAGCAGACTTAACGAGCCTCATGGGAACTTTCCTGATGATTCATGGCTGAGTTGTGTTCATTTTTTTGTATGTGTGAGTAGAGAAGGAGTAGGTGTTGCCTTCTGTGCTGAGGCTGAGCTATTTTACAGTGAGTTCTAGGAAGCGTTGGTCATTTTTTTCTTTACAGCCTCGGCAAATGTTATGGGTCTAGAAGTGAACTGTAATTGATGTGCTCTGTGGAGTTATGATACTTATCAATAGCCGGCTGACGTGAGCAGATTATGTCTGTTAATTAAATATTTATATTTGTTACTGGCTGTGCAATCAACTGGTAGAAGTAATGAAGAGTCTGTAAGCATAACAGTTGCTACACTGCCTTAGAACACCTAATTCAACAAGAGTAGCCTCAGATGGACTGAAAGCAGATTGATGAGTCATGTCAGAGGAAGGAAAACTGGGGCTTGCATAGTACTCGATGGAAACTACTACTACAGTAGATCTGATGCTTTACGGATGAAGTATGTATGGGTATGCTCTGTCATTAGGTTAGATGGTAGCTAATCTACCAATACTTATTGAAAATACAGAACTTGGTTTGCCAAGAATAATGAATTGTGATGATTCATCTTTTGGCTACTACCAGGCTGCTTCTTCTCTCACCTACAGAAAAGCATTAGTGCTAATTCCAAGTTGTCTGCTAAAAAAAGTTACTAAGATTTTCTAGAGATCAGTAATCTCTAGGAGATAATGTTCCCCTGCTTCATTTCTCACAGGAGCAAAAGAGAAGCATTATTCCCAAGATGAGTACAACTACGAAGCAGATGTCCTCACTCCTCTGTGATTAGTCTGACCAGCTGGATATCAATGACCTTTTGATTCTTTTGTCAACAGAAACAAGACAAAAGCACTAATTCCAAGATGAGAAGTGGACCACAGTCTATTTGTTGATCAGCAGTCTCATTACAGATGTTGCAGGGGTCTGCAGGCTTGTAGTAGCCTTCACTTGGTAGATGTCCTGGATAGCAACAAAAACAGATAAGAAAGTACTCCCCCAACATACACTCTCTCACACACCCAATCTCCCACACACATATATGTGTGTACACACACACACACACACACACACACACACACACACACACACACACACACACACACACACACGCATGCACACACTGCTCAATCAGAAGCAGTCAGAAATCAATGACCTTCTGCTACTTTTTTCACCTACAGAAAAGCATTAGTGTTAATTCCAAGTTGTCGTAGTCCCCTTCAATAAACACATCACACCGAATGACATTTGACAACCTTTATTACAACTTCCATAACATAGCTTTGATCACCAAATTCATTAATTACAACTGGACATAGTATAGTTGATTCTAAACACAGCATAAACATCCTTGTAGCGTTAATCAGGGCACCGTACCTACTCATCCTGGCCCAGAAAGCAGTGTCCATACCTCTGCTCACTTACTTTACTTATGAAGCAGCATCCAGATTCACTTCATATCCCATTTATTGAATTACCCATCCAACCAAATAATTCAGGATGACATGACCTTACTCATCCTGACCCAGTAAGCAGTGTCCATACCTTCACTTGCTTACTTTCCTTATGAAGCAGCGTCCCCATCTCACTTCATGCACCATTCATTGAATTACCTTCCAACCAAAAAAGCAGCGTTCTTAGCTCTGCTTGCTTATCTATTCAGCAAACTTCCTCCAGCTGCTCATTTTCCTTTCCCCAAATCCTTGAAATGAACATCCAGACACCAGAGGGAGAACAGAAGAGGGCAAGCCTGTCCCTCTTCTCCACCTACCCCGACTGATAAAATAACCACAATCCCCACCAATCCACCAACAAAAAGGGCAGGAGGGTGGGTAGCAAGTTCACGCCAAAATGTAATTTCTTACCCAGCTACACTTGTCTAAACCCCTTAAACCCCTCCCCACCCTTATCTCATTTCCTCCCAATCATCCCTCCCTCCATTTAACGCTTTCACCTCCCCACCCCACTTAATTCCCACTAATATATCAATCTAACCCCTCTTGAAGATGTCCTGGGACAACTTGTTTTTTATTGCCAAACTCATTTGTCCCAGTCTCCTTCAATAAACACATCACACCGAACAACATTTGACAACATTTATTAAAACTTCCATAACATAGCTTTGATCACCAAATTCATTAATTACAACTAGACATAGTATAGTTGATTCTAAACACAGCATAAACATCCTTGTAATGTTAATCAGGACAACGTACCTACTCATCCTGTCCCAGTAAGCAGTGTCCATACCTCTGCTCGCTTGCTTTACTTATGAAGCAGTATCCAGACTCACTCCATATCCCATTTATTGAATTACCCATCCAACCAAATAATTCAAGGACAACAAGACCTTACTCATCCTGACCCAGTAAGCAGCATCCATACCTCTACTTGCTTGCTTTCCTTATGAAGCAGCATCCCATCTCACTTCATGCACCATTCCTTGAATTACCTTCCAACCAAATAAGCAGTGTCCTTAGCTCTGCTTGCTTATCTGTTCAGCAACCTTCCTCCAGCTGCTCATTTTCCTTTACCCAAATCCTTGAAATGAACATCCAGACACCAGAGGGGGAAGAGAAGATGGCAAGCATGTCCCTCTTCTCCTTCAACCAGCCTGACAAGGCTGTTCCCCCTCGCTTCTACCCACAATTGTTCAACTAACTACCTCCCATAAAGGGAAGGGTTAAGCCAAATAACATTTGGTGTACCCCTCAACTGTAAAGTACATTAGAACCCTGTCATCAACTCCATGCCATGACATACCAGCACTGAAACACATCGTAATGAAACTAAATAAAGTAGGATTATCCATGACCCCACTGTACCTCCAGAACATCCACTCCAAGAGAATACATTCCCTTTTAGTCCACTTCCTTTAAGCCACTAGCCATGGCTCGACCTTTTGGAATGAAAACGTATAGCCATAACAAGTGCCACAGAAACTATAACCCCTTGAACAGAAATCTGCACCCAGAAAAACTCTTAGCAAGTCTTGAACCCAGGACTCTGTCAACTACAGCATATCACATTAGCCCACCAAACTACACAGCTCTGGATGTGCAGTAATCCAATTACTGCAGGGAATAGTCTAACTCCAAACTTTAATGACCTAACACTAAGTGCCAGAAAATAATATAAAAAATGGTGCTATAAGTGCTCGAGCCAAACCAAGAAAAATAAAAGAGCACAGCGTTGCGAGTCCACAATCCTTATTTAATGTTAAAAAATAATAAAACAACCAGGATAAGCGCTTTCATCAATTAGTATGACTTCCTCAGAACAAGTTGTCATTGTGAATTTTACATTTAAATACAAGTTGCTGGTCTGCCATTGGTTCTAAACCAACCAATTCCATTGATGGAAAATGAACATACTGGAATATACAAGCAGGAGTTAGGTGCAAAAAAACAGATAATTTCATCAGAAATAACCATATCCACATAACATAAGCAAAAAAGCATACAAGAATATTATCACAAAAGCACTTAGATATAGCAAACATTGTTAGCACTACTAGACTAGATTTGCCTTTTCTTTAAGAATTGGCATTATAGTAATATGCTCATTAAGCCCTGGTGGATAATCAGCAGCTAATCTTAACTGCCACAGTAACTCTTTCTTATATAATGCATTTTGCCAATCACCACCCCTTGCTTCAACTGTTACAAATTCAAGTATACCAAACTTAAAACATAAATAACCATTGCATACAATGCTATGCTTATATAAAGCATTAGTATCTTTTTTATTTTTTATATCATAGAGGTGTTCATATATTCTAGTTTTAAACATTCTCTCTGTCTTAACTACATAGAAGGAAGAACAGGTATTGCAGATGGCTGTATAAACTAACTTGCTGGAACAACAACTACCACTTTTTAAGAAAACATGACTTTTATTTTTATTGTCAAGGGAAATAGAAGAATCTTGTAATATATATGAACAATAGGAACACCTCCCACATGGTCTACTTCCACATCTTTTATCATGTTTAGTACTACAACCACTACCTGTCTCTAATAAAGACTTAAGGTTGGACCCCACCTTTACAGAAAAGATGGGTTTGTCACCCAAGGTATGAAAAACCTCAGTATTAGTTTTAAAAACGTTCCAATTTCTTATCAAAATTCCTTTGATCTGGGAGTATAAAGGATTATACTGCACTACACATGCTTGTTGAATATTGGGCACAGACTGCACTGTTGTCTCTGGAGGTTTATGTTGAATGTTATCTCCACCAGTGCCCAATAAAGGTACATAAATATTACCCCATTTATCAAGAACATCCATAAGTATAGGCTCAGTAAAGACACCTGGGTATCCTCTTTCTAGAAACATTTCCCTTAAATTTCCAAATTCTGCTATAACATCATCTCTCACAGTTGTCATCCTAGCAATTCTTATGGCTTGACCCTTTATAATACTTTTCTTCTGATAAATAGGATGATGGCTAGTATAATGTAAATAATTATTACAAAATGTATTCTTACTGTAGATTTTGGAGATAAAGCCATTCTGATCTTTGATAATCTTAGTATCTAAAAAGTTAATTTCTCGTTCATCAAACTGATATGTAAACCTCAGATAATCTGTAGTTAAATTTAAATACTGAACAAACTCTATTATTTTTTCTTTACTCCCTTTCCATAAAATAAAAATATCGTCCAAAAATCTGCCGTAATAAGTAACATTAGTAGAAAACAACTAATTTTGGAAAACATACTTGTGTTCCCAGCCCAACAGGACTAGGTTCGCATATAAGGGGGCGCAAGCTGCGCCCATAGCCACACCCTTGAGCTGCTGAAAATATTCACCTTCAAAAAATATGTCATTGTTTTCCAATATAACACTCATTAGTTCACATATAAGCAAATTTTCATCAGTAGTCAAAGATGAATAATTGAAAAGTACCTCCTCAAACAGGCACAAGCCTTCTGTTTTAGGAATACAGGAGAAAAGCTCCTGCACATCTATAGTGAAAAAAGAGGTATCCACTGAACATAAGTCTTTACTAATCTGTTCTAAAAAATTCCATGAATCCTTTAGTAAATGGGGGAATTTATTCATAATATGCTTTAATTTCTTATCCACATAAACTGCTATATTATGGGTTTTGGAACCTGCAGCTGCTACAATAGGTCTAAATGGTGGTTTCTTAAGACTTTTATGCACCTTAGGTATTCCAAAAATCACTGGAATTTTTGGATATTTATTAAGCAGAAAATCATAGTCATCCCTGGAAATTCTCTTATCCATTAAGTATTCATAAAGATAACTATCTATTCTACTATATGAAATGTGTATCTCATTTTTGGAACACAAAGAGTAGTTGTCTGTTATGAATAATATACTTTGCATGTCATTGATATAATCCTCTGACCTATATAAAACAACTCCACCACCCTTGTCTGGAGTCATAATTCTTATACCCTTGTCATCCTTTAAATAATTTAATAAACTCTTCTCGTTATAAGTTAGATTATTAAATAGTCTTCTTTTCTCTCCCCATACTTTATATAAGTCATCTTTTACTAACTTTTCATAAGCAGCAACCAAAGGATGCAAAGGAGGGTTAAAGGTGCTACTTCTCTTAAAAATATCTTTTGACACAGCACTGGAGGGCTTCCCTGAAAACAGAATACTCAGATTTAATTTTCTTAAATATAACTGCAAATCAACCATTACTCCAGCTATGTCAGGTATTTTAGTTGGAACAAATTTAAAGCCCTTGGAAAATAAGGAAAAAAGATCTTTTGTAATAGGAACATCAGAATAATAATATATATTAAAGCCATTGAAAATGAATTGGATATTATCTAAGCATTCTATTTCAGCTACAGGACCTTTCACTTGACATATTCCTGATTTTACTGCATTGTCCTGTTGTAAGTTTTGTACATACCCTGTCTGCGATTTGCTATTCTCTTTGAGCGTCTGGGTAGCAGAAAATCCTGAAAATCAACAGGATATTCAGGGTCTAATTCACCACTGCCCATTTCAAAATTGCAGTTAATATTGGGTGCTGCCCTGTTATTCCCATCACTTTTAACATTTCCATGTTCTCCTTCCTGAAAAACTAGATTATCAGTAGGATATACTTTATGGGCTTGGTACTATTTAACATCTCTATCTAACTTCTTGTTTTTTTTCTTAAAGATATCATCACATTTTTGGTCCACCCTACTAATAACTTTGTAATACAATTTTTCATACTGCTCAAACAGCAAATCAGTAACAATTTTTTTATTTAGAGTATTTACTTCATCACATAACCTAGTTTCCATTGCCTCATAAAAGGAAACAGTATTGTCTAATAATTCCAAACCCCATTTGTTAAACATGTCAGTATATATCTTGACAATATCAGCATCGCAATATATTCCATAAGGAAATTTAAAGACTCTTAGTCCCTGTGGAACTATTTGTCTTTTGATACATTCATTTAAATAACACACTTCCATTTGGCACATTTTTAGTTTAAACAATTTCCTCTCAAAGGCATAAACCATGTCTCTTAATGATTCAAAATTGTATTGTCCAATTTTCCTGTTAACAGATACTCCATTACTCCTTTGTGGACTTGCACCAGAAAAAATAAAATGTTTATGAAATAGGTTACCAAAATGTTCATAATTTTTATAAGTTACAGCTTCTTTACAGTTACATGACCCACAATTCCTGTTAGAATTCGAAAATTCCTTTCTTCCAGTAACCTTGCTACTGGTGCACAAGTTGTTACCATTTAAAAACTTGCTATTTGTGTTAGTATGAACAGTACCTTTAGGCAAGCCTTCCTTGCGACAAGTTTTCTTCATGTTAGCGAAGTCCACTGATGCAGGTTCGATATCTCCTTCAAACTGCACCACACAATTACTTTGATATACATTATTGCAACAAACAGACTCCTGTACATCACATAGTTCAATAAAACTGTTGGCGTTACAAGGAGAACGCCTTCCCTCACCGCCATTATGAATTTGCGCTGCCGTTATGACGTCATCCGTTTTCTTAAAGCGGCAAGACGAGTTGGAACCATCAAAATGAAAAGCATTACCAGCAACAGCTCCATCGCCCCTTTTAGAGCCATCCAAAGCAGTATTACAGTCAAAATCTTTTTTACTAGGCTGTGTAAAAAGTTCAATAAGCCTAGTAAGCTCTCCCTTCAGTTCAGCCACATCCTTCTTCAAGGATATAATATCAGCCTGGCCTGAATCCACAATTGGAGAGAGACTAAATGATTCTGGGGACCCCATAGCAACAAGCACCAACAAAACCAAAAAATATAAAAAATGGTGCTATAAGTGCTCGAGCCAAACCAAGAAAAATAAAAGAGCACAGCATTGCGAGTCCACAATCCTTATTTAATGTTAAAAAATAACAAAACAACCAGGTTAAGCGCTTTCATCAATCAGTATGACTTCCTCAGAACAAGTTGCCATTGTGAATTTTACATTTAAATACAAGTTGCTGGACTGCGATTGGTTCTAAACCAACCAATTCCATTGATAGAAAATGAACATACTGGAATATACAAGCAGGAGTTAGTTGCAAAAAAACAGATAATTTCATCAGAAATAACCATATCCACATAACATAAGCAAAAAGCATACAAGAATATTATCACAAAAGCACTTAGATATAGCAAACATTGTTAACACTACTAGACTAGATTTGCCTTTTCTTTAAGAATTGGCATTATAGTAATATGCTCATTAAGCCCTGGTGGATAATCAGCAGCTAATCTTAACTGCCACGGTAACTCTTTCTTATATAATGCATTTTGCCAATCACCACCCCTTGCTTCAACTGTTACAAATTCAAGTATACCAAACTTAAAACATAAATAACCATTGCATACAATGCTATGCTTATATAAAGCATTAGTATCTTTTATTTTTGATATCATAGAGGTGTTCATATATTCTAGTTTTAAACATTCTCTCTGTCTTACCTACATAGAAGGAAGAGCAGGTATTGCAGATGGCTATATAAACTAACTTGCTGGAACAACAACTACCACTTTTTAAGAAAACATGACTTTTATTTTTATTGTCAAGGGAAATAGAAGAATCTTGTAATATATATGAACAATAGGAACACCTCCCACATGGTCTATTTCCACATCTTTTATCATGTTTAGTACTACAACCACTACCTGTCTCTAATAAAGATTTAAGGTTGGACCACACCTTTACAGAAAAGATGGGTTTGTCACCCAAGGTATGAAAAACCTCAGTATTAGTTTTAAAAATGTTCCAATTTCTTATCAAAATCCCTTTGATCTGGGAGTATAAAGGATTATACTGCACTACACATGCTTGTTGAAAATTGGGCACAGACTGCACTGTTGTCTCTGGAGGTTTATGTTGAATGTTATCTCCACCAGTGCCCAATAAAGGTACATAAATATTACCCCATTTATCAAGAACATCCATAAGTATAGGCTCAATAAAGTCACCTGGGTACCCTCTTTCTAGAAACATTTCCCTTAAATTTCCAAATTCTGCTATAACATCATCTCTCACAGTTGTCATCCTAGCAATTCTTATGGCTTGACCCTTTATAATACTTTTCTTCTGATAAATAGGATGATGGCTAGTATAATGTAAGTAATTATTACAAAATGTATTCTTACGGTAGATTTTGGAGATAAAGCCATTCTGATCTTTGATAATCTTAGTATCTAAAAAGTTAATTTCTTGTTCATCAAACTGATATGTAAACCTCAGATAATCTGTAGTTAAATTTAAATACTGAACAAACTCTATTATTTTTTCTTTACTTCCTTTCCATAAAATAAAAATATCGTCCAAAAATCTGCCGTAATAAGTAACATTAGTGGAAAACAACTTATTTTGGAAAACATACTTGTGTTCCCAGCCCAACAGGACTAGGTTCGCATATAAGGCACTAACTGCCAGAAAACCAGAACCCCTTGACATAGATCCTGAAAACTCGCATATGCCCAGCAATGAAATACTCTATGTACCCAACCTTAAACACCCCCAATTCACTCATTACCAAATGGCTATCACACTACCTACTCAAGGGACAAATTTGTCACCCCAAAGATACCACACATTAGGAACAACCTCAAGCATCAGGTAAGTTTGCAAGAATAACTTACATCTGCAAGGAAACCAAAATTGATGCCTTACATAAGCTTTCCTACTTTTAGAGTAAACCCGCCCACATTTTCCGATGGATATCCTACCTACACTCACCTAATGTGTGTGTACTAAAACACTCCTACCAGCCCAAAACATAATTAAATTGTTACCTACGAAACACAATCAATGACATTAGCATGAAATTCAGTTATCCGTCATTATTTCTAAGTTTAACCTTAGTGAGTTGCCGCTAATATGCCATAAAACCAAATACGAGATAAAATCTGGACATTCTGCAAAATCTGTAGAGTAATAAACGAAAAGCAAAACGGCTTACAGGTAAAACCCAGTATATAAAAAGGGAAGTATATGAGAGAAAACACTATACCGGGTACCACACAATAATGTCTTTATTTAAACAAAGTAAAAAGGAGAGGTGAGCACTTTTGCAACCTTCGTTGCTTCATCAGACAAAGAATTAACTGTTCAACTGCTTGTTTTATATCACTCTCAGTCAAAAAAATTTTTTTCCAATTAGTAACATCATACAACTTTTGAAAATTTAAAGGCATATATGACAAGAATATTGCAAAATACGCATATAAAATATATATACACAAAAATGTAAAGTATGTTCATATTTATGCATATCTAATTTAAAACAGTTAAATAATCTCATAAAAATGCATATATATAATATATATATAAAACATGCATAATACAAAATATATAATAAAAGAAATATATGTATATATATATATTTTTATTTTATGCAAAAAATTAATTGTGTTGAAGGTGTCTAGCTTTAAGAAATGGACCCAGTGATGTACAACCATTTAAGCCTGGATATCTATCAGCACTGAGCTTGATAATCCATCTTTGTTCTCGGCTCTCTGTAAAATTTTCTATATCTCCTCCTCTCATATTTCTATGTATATGTTGTAAAACAAAGAACTTGAAAGAGTGTGAAGGGTCAGTGTTTAAAACATGTTGAGCAAGCGCACTAGTAGTTTTGTTATTTCTGATGTCTCTTATGTGTTCCAATATTCTATCCTTTAAGTTTCTATTTGTTTTTCCTATATAGAAGGCTTGACATATTTGGCAGAAACAAAAATAAATAACATCTGTGGTTTTTACAGTACAAGACCTACAAGGAAAAGTACCTTTGCGTCTGGAATTATAGGTAGTTTTTTGACGTCTTTATTACACAATTGTTGTTTTAATGTTAGATTATTTCTGAAACTGAAACTAGGTGCATTACCAATGAAAGAATGTAAACAAGGAATCTCATGTAAAATGTGCCAATGTTGTTTAATAATATTAGTATACTGATTAACATTACTAGCATACTGAAAAACCGCTCTAATGCTATTATTTTGTGTATTATTTCTCAAATTACTGCTATCTGACGTAATAGAATTAGAAGATTGAAAGTACGCTTTACATTACATTCAGTATGAGATTCCTTGTTTACATTCTTTCATTGGTAATGCACCTAGTTTCAGTTTCAGAAATAATCTAACATTAAAACAACAATTGTGTAATAAAGACGTCAAAAAAACTACCTATAATTCCAGACGCAAAGGTACTTTTCCTTGTAGGTCTTGTACTGCTTGTACACATATTCATAGTACTACACCATATATTCATCCTGTTAGAAATTTTACACTATACTCTCATTCATATGCAGACTGTAAAACCACAGATGTTATTTATTTTTGTTTCTGCCAAATATGTCATGCCTTCTATATAGGAAAAACAAATAGAAACTTAAAGGATAGAATATTGGAACACATAAGAGACATCAGAAATAACAAAACTACTAGTGCGCTTGCTCAACATGTTTTAAACACTGACCCTTCACACTCTTTCAAGTTCTTTGTTTTACAACATATACATAGAAATGTGAGAGGAGGAGATATAGAAAATTTTGCAGAGAGCCGAGAACAAAGATGGATTATCAAGCTCAATGCTGATAGATATCCAGGCTTAAATGGTTGTACATCACTGGTTCCATTTCTTAAAGCTAGACGCCTTCAACACAATTAATTTTTTGCATAAAATAAAAATATATATATATATATATATATATATACATATATTTCTTTTATTATATATTTTGTATTATGCATTTTTTATATATATATTATATATATGCATTTTTATGAGATTATTTGTTTTAAATTAGATATGCATAAATATGAATATACTATGCATTTTTATTTATATGCATTTTTATATATATGCATTTTTAATGAGATTATTTAACTGTTTTAAATTAGATATGCATAAATATGAACATACTTTACATTTTTGTGTATATATATATATATTTTATATGCGTATTTTGCAATATTCTTGTCATATATGCCTTTAAATTTTCAAAAGTTGTATGATGTCACTAATTGGAAAAATTTTTTTTTGACTGAGAGTGATATAAAACAAGCAGTTGAACAGTTAATTCTTTGTCTGATGAAGCAACGAAGGTTGCGAAAGCGCTCACCTCTCCTTTTTACTTTGTTTAAATAAAGACGTTATTGTGTGGTACCCGGTATAGTGTTTTCTCTCATATAAAATCTGTAGAGTCCCACAGCAAACCATCCACTAAAGCCAGAAATGATAGCACAAGATACACCCCAAGGCAATCCCCAAATATATCTTGTGTAGATGGAGCCAGTCAATAGAATAGGAGAAATAAAAGTGGTACGAAAGCTCAAAATTAAAAAACATTTTTTTTTTAAATATTGCTGTCACAAACCTACAAGTTATGAAGTAAAAATGTGGACAGTCTGGAAATCTGTACAGTGAAGAGGAATGCTGCAAAGCCCCCCCCCCTGCAACAGCACCGACTACTAACGTCAACCCCCCCCCCCCAATGGCAGCATCTATGCATGAACAGCAATGAAAGCCCATCCCACTTTTTGGTCAGAAAAATCTGACAAACTGCAAGACAGTCTTTCAACAGAAGCCTTGGGGAATAGCTTTATAGTGCCCTTAGAACAATAACAAATGTTATGCCTAGCTTCAATATGCAATAATTAGCCAATAACTTGCTCAAATACAAACAAAGTCATACTTGAACAAAGCCAGACTCCCGCAATAGCCGTCTGACTTGAAAAGTTGGCAGAACCTGTTCAACATAAAGCTTCTGAAAGCACTATGAGCAAAACTCAAGCGTTTATCATTGTTTCCTTAATGAGTTGTCAGAATCTGCCAGAAGACCACAGTGTAAGAGAACCCACCAAAAATGCGAGGCAACATCTGAGGACCCCACGACACATGAACCAGAGGCTCTCTGCAACCCCACGCCAGACACAGGCATCATGACCAGTCCCAACACCACACCACTCAACCCACTAGAGCAAGAAAGCCAGACATCATCCACCTCCAATCTCCCCATCACTGATGAAACTGACACAGGGGTATTCAGAAACAGAACACCACACAAGTGCAATGGCATGGCGAGCGCAATGTGCAAGGGAGAAGTGGTTTGGAAACGCATGCAGACTGACCTCACCAACCAAAGGCGGCAATGCACACATCACAACGCCATCCATAAGAGTGCGACAAAGAGCCCAGAACAGTAGCAACTCTTTGATATTGTTTCTACAAACCTAAAATATTATGGAACAGAATCTTTTACATCAACATGGGTTCCCAGATGGGCATGAAGTCTGAAAAGCACGTCTGTTGCTATTTTCTAACTTCATTTCCAGTGTTCCACCAGCAATGTGTCAAAAACACTACTCTATGAAAGGGACCAAGCATGAGGGAAAACTCTGTAGGCAACTGTGGAAACAGTACAGTTGAGACATAGCCCTCACTTAACTCAGCTCAGCGAACAGCAATAACCATTATTCGTGCTGACACTCAGCATGTGAAAAGGCGGTTCCACCCACTACACCAAAACACAAAGAAAGAAATCATCCCCAATAAGATCAAAAGCTTATGAATCACTCAGAAACTGGACTGCTCACTGCGTATAGCAGCCCATGACACTTGTGCCCAAGAATGGATGCAAAAAACAATTAAAGGTAACCCACCACAGAAAAGATGAATACTGCTGCATGCATACAACTTATTGCTGTAGCATACATGGGCAGGGAGCACTTGTTGCCTAAAAGTCACAGCCCATGAAAAGCCACTCAGGCTGGCACTTAGCCCGAAATGAAAATCCCAACTGCAGGAACAAACACCATTTCACACTCCCTACCCATACAGCAGCCCTGTGTCAAGCCTCGCTAGATCTGAGTCACTCTCCTCCCTCGTCTTCTTCTTCTTTTTTTTTTTTTTTTTTTTTTTTTATTTTATTTTTTATAAAAACCTGGAAAACAACATGGGAGTACAAGTGGACTACTTAACGGCCATTTGAACTATTGTTTCACTGATGTTTAGCCATATCATAAGTCCACCGAAGGGCAAGAAGTGGTTATTACTAACTGCAACCTTCAATAATTTACACTACTTTACCAGAAAGATACCAATGTAACTGACACAACCATAAGGCAAAATGGTAGAAAAACCTGTCCAACTAAAAGGTATACCGGACAACCCCTCCAGAGCTGTGTATGACAGCAGCAATCGATCCATGCATGTCCCACCGCAAATACCCCAAAACTGCTCATATCCTGAAACTGCACAATAGCTAATATAAACTGTATTCCAGGACGAAGCGGCAAAGTAGCAGGAAATGCTATAAATATTTTATTCGATAATATTAGAGTAGAGGTAATAATGGATATTTTAATTTCATTTCAGACAGGCATGAGCCAGCCACAAAGAGGAGCAGTGAACTAGCAGCTAAAGCATACATCCTGTCATTTACCATCTGCCTTCCTCTCAGACAAAATAAATACACACAAATATCTCATTTGTAGGATGTTTGTTGCCATGTTACTCTGTTAAGTCTGTGAGGAAGCACTGTTATGCAGCTGAACAGCACAAATGAATAACGGTCAACCCCCACAAAGGCCACAACTGTGCATGGGCTGCAAAGATGCCTGCCGCAAGCCTGCAAACCAACATCTATGCTGCTGGCCAGGAATAAACAATGACAATAAGGACCGGAATGCCCAGGTCAGCAGTCTAGCTCAACAAGGAAACTGAGACAACTTGCAGAAATTACCACTTCAATCCCCCAAGCTCGCATTCAGCCTCTCACGCTCCAACAAGATAAACACCAATAATCCTCTTAGAACAACCTGATGCCACCAATGAACGAACACCAGTTGCAGCGCTACCAAGGCTACAAATAACCCTGTACAAGTTAACTCCCTCCAAGCAAACAAACAACTAACATTAAATTAATAAATTGGCTCAGTCCTACAGAAGTCCCCAAACACATTTGGTAATATGGCTAATTTACCAACTTACCAAATACTTTCCAAGGCCTACCTCCCAACACTACCCAGGTCATCATGGGCGTACCTTGTCTTAGCATGTTCACACCAAAATGTGATTACTTACCCAGCTACTCTTGTCTAAACCCCTTAAGCCCCTCCAAACCCTTACCTCATTCCCTCCCAATCACCTCTCCTTCCATTTAACCCTTTCACCTCCCCAACCCACTTAACTCCCAGTAATATATCAATGTAACCCCTCTTGAAGATGTCCCGGGACAACTTGGTTTGCTGCCAAACCTCATTTGTCTCCTAGAAAAAAGTTACTAAGATTTTCTAGAGATCAGTAGTCTCTAAGAGATAATGTTCCCCTGCTTCTTCTCTCACCAGGAGCAAAAGAGAAGCATTAATCCCAAGATGAGTCCTACTAAGAAGGAGAATGTCCTCACTCCAGTGTGATTGCTAGACTTGACCCAGATGCTTCATATTTTAAAACTGTGATGGAAAAAAGTGGGTTAATGTTTTAATGCTGTAATAACTGCAGTGTGAGCTAAGTAGTTAGGAAGATACAGAAGAGGGGATTCTAAGGAGAGGGATGCTAATTTTAACATAATAATAAAGTGGATGGGGGGCAGACACTCAATATGCTGATTCTATAACATATAGTAAGAGGTCAAATAAATTTAAATAGTTTAAGTGGAGTGACTTCACAAAATGTTGTGTTTACTAACAAAAGCCAGTCTCCATGATGTTGTCTTACATTTAAAGTTTCTTTACATCTCATCCTTTCTATGTTGTATCTAATGCTATGACTTGCAAGGTATGATGTTTTTGTAAATATTTTACGTTAATACAATTTGTATCACATTATCGTTTTTTTATTTTTATTTTCATTTTATTTAGCATTTGTTTACCAGGAACGTCTGACTTGAAAGGAAACAATTTTCAGTGGAAGCCCAGGGAGAAATGCTCCGGATGAATGTCTTTGTAATCTTAGTCTGTGATCACATGACTTTTAAAGTATACAACTTAGTCTTATTCAATGCAACCTCAGTTTTGATGAAGAGGAAGTGAGTGGCTTTTAGATACTAAATGAATGACTGGATTCCATATGTATGGTATTTTAATGTTCAGCTTTCTGATTTTGCTCAAGCAGATGGTCCAGCTTTCTGACTATAACATGTTACTAACAAGCAATAACATAATCAGGCAATAAAACAATAAAACAATGCAGTTAATGTGCTTACAATTTTTTCAGCAAGCTTCACAAAAATGTTAAGAAATATATGAGTATTATAGTAATAAGTAGTCATGCCTTATACAACTACAGATGTGATAACTGCTTCTACAGGTAAAATTAAAAACTCAGGTTCTTTGAGCCAGTAGCTTCCTATACAGACTCAAGGAAAACATAATTAAATCTGTGACAGCCATGTTAAATAAAATGTTACCATGTGTTCCAATTCTAAATGGTAGGGGGTCACATCCAACTCAGTAGTGGACACATCAGCCTAGCCAGCATTCTATGTAAATCATTTATAGACTCATAATGTAGCTTATAAAAATAATAAGGAACATAGTTTGATTTAATATGCAATAATATGGTGTGTTAAGGGGAAAGTTTTTCTTCTGAGTCTTTTGGCATCCTTTGAAGAGGAACCAACAATATACGTTGAATATGTGTCACTTAATACCATGTATCTTGACCGTGTTAAGACTTTTAATGCTATTCCTCTTGTAGATGTGATTGAAATGTTTGATATGATAAATGTGAAGCCATGTGTATTTCAATGCTTATCTCCTACATAAGGGAATAATTAACATATTAAAGCCAATAAGTGTAAAGCCATTTATAATTCAGTGGTACAACCTCTGGTTAAGGAGAAGAGCACAGCTAGGCGGATTTATCTCAATATGTTAATAAGGGTCCTATAAGATGTATCCTATAAGACTGTCCAGTAAAGCCCCTTTTTTAGTTATTTTCTCATGTATAAAAGTAGGACATTGGCATTGGATAATCAGATGTACTGAGAACTGCACCATGAGAAACACAGTTACATGAAAAAAAGAAGCCAAAGTTCTGCAAGTGGGTTTTCAAAAAATATATTTGTGCAATAGTAATAACCTCAGCTTTAATCCCAGAAAATGCAGAATCAGAGGATTTGCAAAAATGGCAAAAATTATCATCATAAAATACATGAACAGGTCATAAAAATGATTTAAGGACAACAATTGAAACTTTGATCTGTGTGTATCTACAAAGTATGCAAAGCATATTCTGTAACTCAATTAATTCTACAGGGAATGTCAAGAAACTCTAGAAAATCATTGTACCATTTTATACATCACTATTATGATCCATAGTTGAATACAATGATGCATCTTGTAGCCTTTAAATATGCTACCTCAAAGAATTTGAAAAGGCAATGCATTTTTTTTACTAGAGAAATGATAAGGTAAGGAAAATTGAATAACTCGGAAGCGATTTAGGATGTGGCATTATATCCTGTTTCCTATAAATTGCAGACTGACCTCTTCCTATTATATATGTTAGTGTCGCATCAAGTTGTATTATAACAGTGGGTGAGCTAGCACAAGACCAGGGATCTTCATATTAAAAGCAATACATTTTCAATACTAAAACAAATTTGAAAAAAATATTGCATAATAGTTTGTGAGATTATGGAATAATCCTCCAATTGCAATTAGAAGTAATCTATTAATTTCCATTAATAGTAAATTTGATATCTATATACGGATAGTAGAAAATAAACAACATGACATTACAATAATCAGGTTGATTGGATGCCAATAGGACATACATTTGTTAAGCAACCCTGTAAAACGCTGTGCCTCCTAACAGCCTCCATCATTGAATGCATTTTGCATAGCATGCTCTCACAAAGTCATGTAGGCTGAAATGATAACACCTGTATCACTGTGTTCTACTCCTTCTGCTGCAAACACAGCCAAGCTATTGCTCTTTCTCACTGGTTTATCAATATGATTCTTGTCATTCATTTTACATGTAATAGAGACCTCCACTTCATTTTCTCCCGCCTCTGTTATTGCTGTTACTTTCTCATAATACTGTTCTTTTTCTTAACTGCATTATAATCAAAGTGCATCACTGCTGTTTCATGGTTAGGTGATTGGTAGTTACTAGGCATACAGTGCAGGAGTCATTGAGGAGGCTACCTCATATTTTCCGTTCCTCCCAAGCACTGCCTGATTATTTGACTTGCTGAAGGTCACACACTAAGTAAATGAGAAACGAGGTAATCAAACCCTGTACCACAGGAACTGTAACTCATAGCCTTCACCTCACCTTCTTCACCAGTTGCTAGACGTTTGCAAAATCTCACTTGTAATGAAGATTTTTAAAGCTAACCAATAAGCTCACAACTTGTCTGTAAGTCTCCTTAAAACACTGCTTCAAATTTTGTTTGATATCATAAATATGAGGTGGACATTCAAGTGACATGGACTTTCCAGGCTCAGGACATCACTCAAAAGCACCCTTATGCTAATGTTCATGATGTGGAGGCCCATTGGAGGCTCAGCATGTCTTTTACCAAAGAAATACATTAGGAATTTCTGAATGACCACCAGGCTGTTGGCTACAAATATGCTCAGTAGACATCTTGGAGGTAAATGCTTCCTTAATACGTACAGAGCAAATTATGTAGCCCATGCTGTTAGCCTATTGTAATTCTTTGGTCTTTTGTAGAATATTAAAAAAGTGTATAAGTCTTCAAGATTTGTTTATATTCATCTTCATTTTATGTGTATTATGCAATTATTAATTATTAACATTTTATCTGATCTTTTATACCAATCATAGTCTAAGACCAATCCTTATTAGTACTGAAGATGATGTGTTTGTGTGGCAGCTATAATGCATATAAACATAGACATCTAAGGTAATATTATCTATAAATGTGAATTTTGTTTTGTATTGGGAATCACAATTGTATTTTAAATAATAATTACTCATTCATTCAACATATATTTTCTACAAAGACTGTAGCATGTAATGTAGACAATTGAATTGGATAATAGTCATAAATATGGGAAACTGTATGGATTAGGAAATATCAAATAATTTTACAAAGGTATTCAAGATAATGAATTGTTAAGGCCAATTATCGTAGAACAAAAACAACAGAAGCAGACATAACTGCCTATTAATGCAGTAAGTATTTACATTCAAGAGAAACAAGGCAAAACTTGATAAGAATAACAAAGATATTACAGTGAGTGAAACAGAAAATAAAAATGGAGTTATACCATAAGTGAAAATATTAGCAATAACAAGCTAGCGATTAAGTAAATCTGCAACCTGAAATGTCAACATATTGATTGAATCTGGTGATTCAGTAAGCATATTCTCATAGGAGGATTATTTAAACAAGCAAATCAAAAGCACTGATGTAACTACATTGTCATTCACAAATATGATATTATTAATCTCAGGCTGTCTCCTGTATTCTCCAAAGCTGATTCGGACTCATTGTCATCTGTTGATAAATTAATCACATCCTCAGTTGCATTAGTGATATCTGTCACTAACATAAGGAATTGCACTCTCTCCAAAATGAACACTTGAGGTACTTACACATGGTAATATCCCTGTCTCCTGATAACCTCCATCACATTTTTTTTTTTTAACAAACCTGAAGGGTTTAAAATGTCATAAAATATTACTATGGGTCTCCTTATTGTTAGTGGCCTGCTGGCTGCTATGAGGTGAAGTGTGTCTAACATTTTAAGACATGAAAGAAAGAATCCTACTGGCCTTCAATTTCTTTGCAAAGCTGGTACCTTATACCTACAGTAGAGAGCTAAACCCATACCAAAACAGAAGAAAGACTCACTAGAGAGATAGGTTCCTAGCACAATGTATTCCCAGCCTACTGAATATGTTTCCACTACTAGTCAAAGTACTAGTTAAGCTAACTTTAAGACTTGTCTTTATGGTTATATTGGTAGAGAAACACTTATACCATGCTTATTACGAAAGGCCGTCCACAATGTGGGAGGGAAGCACAAGTAAGGGCAAGAACTTTTAATGGTGTATATAGCTAGGCACCTTACTGTCTACATGTTCGCTTGTCTAATATTATTCCTACATTCTTTCTGTGAGGCACTTTGCTGAATGTCATGCAGAAGTCTAGTATAGTCTAGGAAAGTCACATCTACTGGTTTCCTCTTCTGGTTCACTTCTGAAAAGTTGACAAAGAAAAGTTGACAAAGAATACAGTTTAAATATGTTAAGAACTCAACAATGATAACTGCAGATCATAGAACCGAAGGGCCTTTTTTACATTCAAACTTCCTGCTGTATCCAGTTAAGGTTCATTCCCACTTACCATCTTAGTTGAAGATATTAATTAAATAGATGCATGGACATGAGAAAAGAAGAACCATTGTACAATGGTAAAACATGCTTGTGTATGCTATTATCAGCTTCAAGTATGCATTATATACCTACACATACTTCTCAGCTCTCCATAGACTCGACGAATGTCCCTGATTCTGTCTTCTGTTTTTGCTATGTCATTCACAAATGCTCTAATTTTCTGGTAAATTACTGAGGATTGCAATTACTCTGCCTGTATATTGTCCGGAATTAGAGTTTTAACATGTTGATGCAAAACATCTTGTACTATTAACTTTTAAAAGTGAATTATTGTCCCTGACTTTGCCATGCGCATGCACACATGCACACACACACACACACACACACACACACACACACACACACACACACACTCACACACACGCACACACACACACACACACACACACACACACACACACACACACACACACACACACACGCACACACACACACACACACACACACACACACAAAATATTTATTTTCTTTGTGCAGAATTCTTGAGCAAGGAAGTTGATAAGTATGCATCCATAATCTCTAATCACTAATGACTAGCAATCATTGCAAGTTATATATTTTCTGTTTGCTTACTGAGATTACAGGATAGGTTCAGTTCTGTTTCACCATATGAATACTTAGCTGGATCATCACTTAAATTTGAAAATAGAAATATTTTGTTTCATTTCTTTGTTCTTAGTAAATGCAATACCGCTTTCATTTCAGGCCTTAAGGGATACAACTGAGCTTATTTATTTTTTTCATTTTGCAAGCTATAGTTTATTCTTTTTACATCCAAAACAATGTCACACAAGTTGTATTCTGGATTTTATCTCTTTAGCATTATGCTCTTTTTTCCATCTCAACCCTACTTGTTCTGAAAGAAATATAATATCTAGTTTCATTTTGGCCTTCTCTGGTACTTTTATCTATCCGTCTAATCTACTGTAACTATATGAAATCCACTGAGAATCCACAACTTCATTAATTTTAACTGGAACACATTTTTATGAATGTTAAAACTCAATAAAAATGTATTTTTTCACTGTCTGTGTATAAAACTGATAAAAAGACTAAAAGTGTAAGTATCTACAAGCTTTCTTAATAACGATAATAAAGATACTGTTACAAGATTTTAAGAATTCCATATTAATAGTTATATGGATAATCAAACTACATTGTCATGACCTCTGGCACTATTCGTGTGTAATGATTTTTAGACATTTAATGGAAATTTATATAAAGCTCATAATAAAGGTCCATTAATGACAGTTGTTTCAATGCAGGGATAGATACTGCTGCTCAGTTTAAGCTTGGTTAGTAATACACCATGTCATCCAAATAAAGGAATCATTACACTAAATATTTTTTTTAGAAAAGGATGCACTTCAAAATAGTTATCCTCATTTTTTTTCAAGTACCAGCTTCGAGGAAGCTGGAGTTGCGTCTTATCTTAAGGTGAGGTTGTGTTACCCACGGTGAAAATACTGAAGTTTTTCCAAGTTGACATTTTTCACAAATTTTTCAACTACACCATTTACTATAAGCAAAGTAATATAACATTGCTAAGATTGTATGGCTGTTAGGGGGACTGCCTCTACTACTGCTTGTAATGCTAGATCTTGGAAAAATGTTAATTTGTTCCTACAGCAAATTTAAAATGTAGGATCAAGTTAACTGCAAATATGGCATTCTTTGCAGGGTCTACTGCAAGAAAACAATAGGAGGAAGAAATGTTTATAAACAATGTACAATATTACAAACTGGGCAGATCTTTATAAGCTTTTCATTTTCATAAAATAAAGACAAGTCTAGTAGTTTTGTTTATAAACTTTGCCTTAACTTTAGGTCTGATCTATACTATAATTACAGATAATAAGATCCTAAAATTTCTGAAAAAATAAAATGTAGTTTCAATAACAATAATACATTTTAATACTCATTTGATGTTTTATAGATGCAAGCATGTGCTTATTTTACATGTTAAATGAAAACAAGTGAATTGTATTAGACAGGTACTAGTTCTGCTTTTTTAAAACAGAACTACTTCTGTTAGCAGTAAATAAATAAACAAGAATAATGGTAACTAGCTTATAAGACAGTGTCCACCATACCAGCAGTAATATATTCCTCTGCATAGCTGGGAACTAAATTGGATGATGTTGAAGGCAGATAGGCTAATGCTATAATGGATTCTATTATGCTTAGGGATTTTCTTCCTCAGAATTATACACAAAGGCCAATATTAGTTCCCTGCAGTTAAAGCATGCTCTATATTATTTGTGCTAGGAGTTTCTCCAGCTGATGGTTCATCACTGCACAGAACAAATTAATAATGCTAGAAAAACCCTGTAGGTCCATTAAGTGTGTTGACTCCTTCTAACTACACAGTGCATTAGATTTAATATCCATTACTGTGGCTTGCTGCTGCTTTTACCCACTTTCATTATCCATTTACTTAAAAGACATAGCTGTGTTCTTGTACTTTTGAGTTGAAGTGGTCTGCCAAAGGAAATGTGTTATGTGCTGATGGGCAAAAACCACCAGAACAATACTTGACATTTTAGAAATGAAAAAAGGCTGTATGGCACAAAGAACTAGGGAGTTTATCATTATTAGCCTTCACACTGATTTTAAAGAACCAAGTACGTGACTTATGGTTTAAATTTGTAATTTAAAAATGATTATTGTAACATCCGTGTGCCTAAACATGCAAACTGGATTAAAAGCTTTATAGCTCATGAAGCATGTTTTGTTTTTTACTGTAAAAATAAACTTGAAAATAATAATTCCAGTGAAATTATCAAAGCTACTATAGGTTTTTTGCTACTTTCTTTTTTTTTTACTGAGGTGTTGATAAAGACAGAAGAACACAGTTTTATCTTATTAGGTGTTTGCATTGAAAGAGATGATTAATTTCACCATCTCAGTCTGTCTGTATGACATGGCATATGTTGTAAAATATGATAAAAACTAGTCCAAATAACAGGCAAACCAAAACTCAACACCTTACTAGCAGACTTTTTAGTTTTATTTTTCCTGGAATTATGCCTGATTTTATGAGGAAATAGTATTTTGTAATAAGTATAAAAGATAAATGCAAATAACAGACACTGTGCATCCAGGATGATTTTCTCATTGTATATTAAAAAGTGAAAATGTAATACTTCATTGTAGGGCCTATCTATAATCAGGCTTAAATGGGGGCCCACATGCCAAAGGACATGCTGTCACTGTAAAGGTCATTTACTTTGAGGGCAAGTCTTTTGGAATCAGCCCTGAAAGTGTACTGCCTAGTCACATATGAAACTCCATATGCATTTATTAACATATGTGAAGGATATGTTATTTACAATACCAGATCTCCTGCCCAGCAACAAGAACTCCTGAGCATTTTTTCCCTTTTATTTTGTGTTATTTTAAAAGTTAGCATGTTAGTGAATTTGGTATTTCACATGATTTGAGGTTTAGAGTGATTGATATAATTAAAAAAAAACTATAAGGGCGGTGATTTAAACAATAGACATGAATTAAGAGAATATGATTGGATCATATGTATGCAAGCTGACCATTCTCCTGGTATTAATAAAACAGTAATTATTAAGCCTATATTGAAATACAAACAGATGAGCTTAAAATGATTTGTTTTAGATGCTGTCTCTTTAATATATAATTCTTAATTAATTGGTTGATTTTAATTTCTACTTGATTGGCTGTGTTTTCTTTGATTTTTTTGTATATAAAGATTTTATTGGTCATGTTGTATTATACACTGAAGAAGGATTTTATCCAAAAGTTTTGTTATTTTAATAAACTTCTTGGTGTTGCTAAAGCTCTTTTTTTGTTGGTTTGGATTTTACTGATTTACCACACGTTTATCCTGTGTTGTGTTGTTTATTTCAAAAGTTAACAAAGTCAGGGTTAATGTCTGATTCTCTGTTATCTGTGAGCTAAGTTACAAGGTTAAGATGCCTCATATAAAATCATCAGTTATGTATTTTCCACTGAATTGAAAGTCTATAGAACATCTCTGACTACCTATCTATCTATTATCTCACTGTCCATCTTCTCTATGTATAGTTTGTGTCTCTATTGAGGGTCTGTGTATACGTGGATCATATCTTCATATCAGACCAAATAATTAAGTCATGCAAGGTTGAAATGTCTTCATGACCTGTTTTTTTCATCTAAGCCTTACACACTCTTTAGTCATATTTCGATATAAGGGAAGGTTTCTGTTTTATAACCCCTTATAAGATCAAATGGCAAAAACACAAGCACATATAAATATAATTATAGCAATAAAAATAGACAAGCCTTGTCATATTTGTGTTGCAGCGATCAACATAAATGTCATCAAAACATTGTACAAAGTATATCTTGAGATGCTAAAGATTTACACAATCTGAAATCAAGCAGCCATGTGTAACATAAAGTTAAATTCTCTTAATTTAGCAGAGTTGGAAACTCAGTAGATATCCTTGGTAATCCAAACTACTTCACAAAATCCTAGTAATAGCTTAGCTACTGACTTCTGAATGTACCTCTTTCTCCAACTTCTACCTGCTTTTCCTTTATTTTCTAGGTAGTTCCCTAGAGAGGTAGTCCCTCTAAGCTCCAGACTAAGGAAAGAATACCACACCACCCTGCTGAAAATAAAATACAGAAAGCAGCTTATACCAAAGAGCCAAGGTGGTTACAAAATATTGTATATTATTTCATGGAAGCTGCTGTCTGGGGTCTAAGGCACCATAGTTTGTCCCTCCTGAATTTGGCTTCTCCCAACCCTATTTATGGTTATACACCCCTGCTTACTAACATTTGGAACAACTATTAAAACACCCTCATATTTATACAAGCTATAGCAAATTACTACATAAATTTGTAGTATAAACAGACAATCCCTAAAGGTTTATTCTAACCTACTGAATTTTATAATCCCAAAATAATTTAAATGGAATCCTTACATATAAGATAGTATACTTACCTAGCTGAGCAAAAGCTGACTGGTATAATCTAAGGATTGCAATTGCCCCGCTCTGTTTGCCCTTGCTACACTCGGGCTCTCTCTCCGCTGCCCTCCCTGCCCTCAATTACCACCCACCCCCACTATCTCTACATTTATTGCCACTTAGCCACTCCCACACTCACTTGCTCCTATCACCTTCCTGCTAAGTTAATTTCCCCCCACCCCATCCCTCTTCCTCCTTTGTAGTGGCACACATCAGCTCTTAGCTGCTTCCTTCTCTCTTCCATTATAGTAACCCATTTTGCAGTATTATCTGTGCACTTCCAGGTACATAGTTCCTGATCTCTCTAGATATGTGGTACTCCATTTTACTACCTATCCTATTAGCCCCATACCTCCTAACCTTATATGAAACCCAACCTCTCTTTGGACTCCAAGCCCCAAAGGCCCACACTAACACCTCAGAAGCCAAACATCCCACCTTTTATCATATCCATAATACTAGGACATATCTAACATCATGTTCTCACTCTCTACACACTAACACCAGGAAAATTAGCCCTAGGATCAAACATTACTATAAACTTATAGATAAATTCCTGAAACTTATCTCCAAGCTTCAACTTAGTCTATTACTTGATGGGGATATACACCCTAACCCTGGCCCTGCCAACTCAGGCATGTATTCTCCCTCTACCAGAAACCTAAGCCTCAAGCCTACAATTTCCCAGCCATCCAACTCTCTCCTAACTTGTCATCTTAATATCAGAAGCATCAATAACAAGGTGCATGAACTTCATGCACTCCTTGCTCATCTCTCCCCTGAGATTCTCTGTCTATCTGAGACATAGTTTAAACCTACCGCTACTGATATTGATGTACTACTTCCTGGGTATAACATACACAGGTTGGACTGTGCTTCCAGAAAAGGGGGTGGGGTAGCCATACAAATCCAAGTTGATTGTAACCACAGATGTCATACAACCACCTTAGATTAACAACTTAGAGATTCTAGCCACAAAACTGCAACTCAACAAAAGTAAATGCATTTATATCATCTGCATGTACATTCCCCCAGGTAATAATATAGCTACACTTGAAGATACCTTACACTGGATATCTAGTCACTACTCTCAAGAAATCTTACTTCTCGGAGACTTTAATATAGATTGGGCCACCTGTTCTAAAGAATCCCCTACTATCCATACTGTTCTTCAGAATCCCCTACTACCCATATTAACCTGCACTCATTCATGCAGGTTATCAACACCCCTACTAGAGCAGGCAAACCCAACCATAAAGAAAGTATACTTGATTGGGTACTCATTAATAGTCACCCCAACCTGTATACTGTTGGTACCCTCCCTGATAGTCTAAGTGATCACCATCTCACATATATAATCAAGCACAAAGTAACCAATCCCCAACAACTCTTACTAAGAAATGTCAGAAATAAAAAAAAAATTGACTCAGCCAAATTCCAACAAGAATTAAATTCTTGTAATCGGTCTATCCTAAAACTTTTCCCCTTAGAAGAAGCAGTCTTGTATTTTAACAAAAATTTCCTTGAGATTCTTGGCATTCACACCCCCACTCACTCAAAGAAAACTAAGGCAAAAGCTGCACCTTGACTTTCAAAAGAGACCAGGCTCAAAATTAATCTCAGAAATAAAGCCTGGGCTTTATGGCGAACTAGTAAACTCCCTCATGATCAAATTAAATACAGGCAACTTAGGAATGAGAATAAAAAACATATACTACTTGACAAAAAACAATACTACTGCAAATTACAAACAGATAATCAAAATAACCCTCAGAAGTTCTGGGCAGGGTTGAATGATCTACTACACCCTGGTCAAACTACTACCCATGTCCAAGCTGCCTCCACCGATAAATCCCCAGAAGCAATCTCTGATAGTTTTAACCGATTCTTTACCGAGAAAATCTAAGCCCTAGCCAGCCAACTGCCTCTTAGCTCCCACAGCCTAGATAGTTCCACCCCTAAAAATCTACCCTTATTTAGCTTTCAACCTGTTGCCACATCACTTATCCATACCCTAATCAGAAAACTTAAACCCACCACACTCTCGACTGACCAACGTCCAGCTGAATACCTACAAAAATCAGCCGATGCCATTACCTACCCAGTGTCATTCTTTATCAATCGCTCCATAGTAGAAGCAAAAATTCCTGATATCTGGAAGATATCCTATGTAATCCCTCTTCATAAAGGAGGTAGTTCTACTGAACTCTCCAATTATAGGCTTATAGCTATACTCTCTCCCCTAGCAAAGATAATGGAAAAATGTATTCAGAAACAGTTCATGTACCACCTAATAAATAACCACCTCATGGCAGATACCCAGCATGGCTTCAGACCTCACTATAGCACTACCACAACCTTACTAGTCTTTTCCAATACCAGAAACCTTAATCGTAATAATAACCATATTTCTTCAGCTCTTTTTTTGGATCTGTCCAAAGCTTTTAATATGGTGGATCACCAACTATTAATCCATACCCTGCAATCATTTTGTCTAGATCCCAAAGCCCTTCAATGGTTTAATTCCCAACTAAATAGTAGACAGCAGGCTGTACTTTGGCAGACCAAACTCTATACCCTGCTACCTAACACCCGCAAGGTTCTATTATTAGGATAGGGCCATTGTTATTTTCCATTTTCATTAATGATTTGAACACTGTCATACCTAAAGTCAGCTGTTTCCAATATGCAGATGACTCTACACTGATTTGCTCAGCAACATCCCCTACAGAATTACAGTTAGCTACCCAGACTACCTTTAACACAATAGAAAACTGGCTTACCAAACGTTGTCTGATACTGAATCCTCAAAAGACTAAAATGCTGTTATTCCCACCGACACAAAGGTCTAGCACCATTTACTTTACAATTAAAGCAAAGGATGGCACAATAATCTCACCTGAACACTCTACTAAACTACTTGGTGTCACTATTGATAACAACTTAAAATTCAACCTACATGTTAACCAATTGATTAAAACCATCAATAAAACATTAGGCTCATTATACAGAATAAAAATCTTCCTGACTCCCCTACCCAAGGTTGCCATTGCTCGATCTCATCTTCTCTCTATTTTCTTGTATGCATCCCCTCTTCTCCATAATACTAGCAGGACTGTCCTGAATAAAATCACTATCTGTTATAACTGAGTTGCCAGGTTTGCAACTGGGCTGCCTTTCAGGACACATCATTGCATCAATCTAATTCAGCTTGGATGGCTTGAACTACGTAATCTAACCTTTTATAACTAACTGGTTATGGTCCACAAAATTATATACAACCCTGAAAACACCCCTGCACTCAAAAATCTGGTCATCTTGTATAACAACCCTAGACCATTGCGTTCTTCCAGCAGACTCCTTATCCAGACATGTAAAACTAATAACCTAGCCGGCGACTCTCTCTTTAAAAACTCTGTAGGCAGATCATGGAACTTTCTACCTCCTGAGATTACCTCACTCTCTTCTCAAGGTCAGATCAAAACTAAGCTCAAACAATACCTGGGATCAAAATGGACATGCTATTGTATCAAGCTTGGCTAATCTTTTCTCCAGATTGTGTACAGCTGCTGTGTAACCTATCTTGTACTGCAACTTTCAGATTTATCTACTCTGAAATGAACAACTGTTCTTAATGAAACTATTAAAAATGGTCATTCATCAATTTAATGTAAAAAAAAAAAAAAATTCTATATGTAATTTCTGTATGGGTTGTCTCTATGTTCTCCGTAAATATTCTATTATGCTATCTCTGATATGTGATATGTAATGATATTTTTGTTACTGTTTGGAGCTTTTCTTCCCGGGCCTCCGCTGAAAATGGACATATATCCAGTCGGACTATCCCGGTTAACAAATGTAAACTAAACTAAAATAAAATATTGCACAATTCCTAAAAATATTATAAACAATGCAAATGCAGAAAGAATACATGGTATAATGAGGCTAGAATATGTGTTAATAAGTCATGTACAAGAAAATTAAACTTGGAGAAGAAAAGTAAGTCAGTATATCTGCACTGTTTTGACTGCATTTTCAAAATGTACGCAGGGATTCGAGTTCCAGGTGAAGTAATAATATAATAATATATACCTGCAGGACACTGACTGAATTGATATCCCAAATAGCAAGTTCAGGCCATATGACAGAAGAAGCTAAACTGGCAGGACAACATTTATTTAGCAAACAAGGACGATTATGCCATCGTTAAACGGCAATGAGTAAACTGGAAATATCGAAATGATGTGAAGTAACATGCAGCCCCCTCTGGGCTGAGATAACATCTCCATCTAGTTTTGTCCAATTCATTTTTTCTTGTCAGTGTTGAAAGGCATCTGAAACTGTTCAGAATCTGATCCCTGCCTGAGTGTCAAGTTACTTGTATATCAGCAGTAGCTCTATGATGAATGGCAGAAAGATGTGAGAAATTCTCCTTTTATCCTACATGCTTTACTCTGCAATACTTCATTTTCATATTACAAACATCATTTCCATTTAGAGTACTGCATCTTAATATGAATCAAAAGCAGTTATGCAATATAATATTTATTGTAATAACTGTCATCATTTTTCTATTAGTCAAATAATAGGCTTATTAAAAATTATTACTTACTCCCTTTCAATATTCAGTGCCAACAATAACCTTGCAGTGCTAAAATAACCAGTTGCAAAACGATGGTTTCACAAGTATTAAAGCCGAAATAATAATCATACTTGATTTCAGAGTATGCTAATAAAGTCTAAGATCAGTTCCAAGTTACTGCGATCTGACTTGATAATTCATACATTGTTTGTATAAGACACTATCGAAGGACAGGTAGCCCAGGACAAGGATTCAGCATTTAATGGCACATTCAGCCATATGTTTCCATAGGCAGCAGCTGTGCTTTAGTGGTTGACATACTTGTATTATGTACCTGTCTTCTGCTGTGCTGCACCTTTAATTATTCACAGATTCACTAGAGTGCCTTACGTGGTACACCAGATGTCTTACCAATGATATGGCTAATGCAATATTGAGCCTGCTAATTGCATCTCTGCTCCTAGGTTCATAGGTCTATACTAGAATAAAGACCACTAGGACCCTTATAAGTCTAGCCATGCAACCCAAAAGTTACCTACACATTTCATTTATATAGGGGATGATTGACTGCCTATGTCCTTGAGATTCATAGGGAGCAGACCAGGGGTGAATTTGATTACCCATCCACTGGTCCAAATTGCACTTAAATAGGGACAGGGAAGAGCTCTGCTTCACATGGGTGGGATTCCTGTTCCAAAGAATGGGAATTCTCTGAGAAACATGTCTGTCTCTCCAACATGTCCTAGCTGTGTCTCTAACAAAATTTAGGTCATTGCTGTTCTATCTAAGAACATATTCTTTCCTTTATACATAGATATATTGAATACACTATTTTAAAGTGTATACAAAACAATTTTTAACCAAATTCCCATTTATTACTGCTCATAAATTCCAGATCAAAACATGTGTGCCTTAGCATTTTCATTCATGGAACCCAATCTGCAACTCACCTTTTTTGACTATCGTGGCTATTCATGAGTATTGTAATCATGATGAAAATTAGATATTTGGTAATTCTCTTAAATTCCAAAGTAGCTACAGTATTTATGTATGAAAATCACAAATGTTGGTAGATGTGCAAAGCTGAACACCTTTCATGTTCACAGAGCTCAGGTCATTCACATCTGGTTAAAAAAAAAGATAATATTTGAAAGAAGGATAGAGCTCTGCCCAGGAACCAAATTACTTGAATAATTTAGTGGCTCATGGGTAGGAGCGTCATTTAACATCTTGCTGACGCCAGGAAGGAAAGGACTATTGCCTGTTTTTAGTCGATCTCATGACTATGGTGAGCAAACTGTGACTGCAAGACATATTATTGTTCTAATTCAGTACTACAGGGTTAAGGCTGGAGCCAAGTGCTCTTATATATGGTGATAAATATGACATCATCAGTACTGACCAGCTGATCATCACCATAGATAAGAGCACTCAGAATACCAACCCCTCCCCATTTATAGGGGCATATATGTTGCTCCTGGATGATATGCTCCTCATTTCTCCATTCCCTTCCTACCACACCAGTGACCATGGAGGACCCAGCCCCAGGGGTTAGTATGGGAAATGCAATAATTATGATTAATTAGAGCAGAAAGTGAGGGGAAAAATAAATAAAAATGATAATATTTGTCTTTTCACACACTTACAAAAAGTAGACACTTTATACAGAACAATAATCAGTCATTCTATACAGCTTAAGTACTATATTATCTTACTTTGTTACAAAATTGTCTATTTGCCAAAAATAGAAACATGCATTTCTTTATATTTTTGTTAAGCCACTTGCCATCTCTTTAAAATATATAATGAAATGCCTCTATATTTGAACACATATTTATATTAAATATAATTAGTGGTAGAACATAACATTATCTTTTTCAGTATTAAAGTTATCGATAGTTAGCTTTGGTTGTGGTGGTCATATATTTGCTGTAGAGAAGATTGTGTGTTGGATATTAGACATCTTATTTATAGTGAAACTGCTTGCAGTAGGGAAAGAAGCCATAAGAGATATGACTGCATTTGAGACCACCAACATTCTTGTTACTTATGCAGACTTTGTGCCAAAACTACATTTTTGATACATATATATGTATAAGCATATATGACTGTATATCCCTATACTGAAAATTCAAAATATCAAATGGCTACTGATACAATGCAACTGATCCAGCAGCAGCCTATTAAAAACAAACAAAAAGACTTATTTTATGCAGGGAGGGCCCTTGCACCATCCCCCACATCCTCTACTAATTATCTATACCAACTCTGAGAGACAATAGAGGGCAAATTTCCTGATCACCATTGTATTGTGTTCCTGCACAGAAAAAAAAATCAGTCTGTTTTATAAGCTGATTTTCAATCAGCGGTACCAGCTTTTTTCCATTGAACAAGTTGCTTTTTGAATGACTTTGAGCCCACCTGCCTACCTTAGAATGGGGGCTAATCATAATGCTGCCCCTTCCCCAACCATAACCCTATACCTTAACTTAATAAAAAACTTCTTGTAACACTGCCACTATTCAACTAATTTGAGGATAGTGTTATGGGGGGGCGGGGTTTGAAGATCTGGCCATTCAGAAGATCAAATACACACAAATACTATTCCGTGCATGCTCATACTAATGGGTCTATGATATTTTATTGAATTCACTGAATTACAAATTACAGTTACTTTCTGCAAATTTATTTGACTGCTTCATGGCTGACAGAAACTTGTTGAAGTCTATAGAGAGTATCTGCTGCTGTGATTTTGGGTCATAGGAGTTATCAAAGAAGTGAGTCCATGAATTGGCTATGGCTAGCCTCATGCTGTACCTCCATGGCTGTAGATTTTCTGTTTGTGTGCCAGCAGTGAGTCACTGTGTGTGGTGTTTCTTCCCTTCTCCATGGCTGCAAAACTGTGCAGTTAGTATATTTAAATATGGGGTGTGGTTGCAAAAAAAGTTTTTGCTGTATTTTTGTTGTGTAAAAAGTTTTATATGAATTGTGATTGAGTATATATATATATCTATATATATATATATATATATATATATATATATATATATATATATATAAATGTCTATTTTGAAATGTCAAAATTCCAAAACTTTGAAATTGTGTCTGCTGAGACCAGAATATCAAAGTTTTAGAACTTCAAACATTCTTAATGGAGATCGCCATACAGTACAGAATAGGACATTTACCATTTTCCTCATTGTAGTGCGATCTTGGAATTGGAAAAAGTTAAAAATGTTTTTTTTTTCTTTTTTCTTTTTTATTTTATTAATGTTTTGAAGTTCCAAAACTTCAATATTATGATCTTGGCAGAATGAATTTTGAAGTTTTGGAATTTCGACCTTTCAAAGTAGATCTATATATATATATATATATATATATATATATATATATATGTTTACCATCAGGAGGTCGAACCTGACCCCATCGAATGATGGGATCATAGGCCCACTTCCATGAAACAACAATGTCGAATTCTGACATTGTCGAAATATGACTCTCAGTAAACCTCGGAACATGGGTCAAGATGGGGGTGAAATCTGTACTTCAACAATGTCGGGTTCAACATTGTTGCCATTCAGCCTCCCGACTTATTCTGAAGCGGGTTCGATCGAACCCACTTCAACCTTCTGATTATCACCCTATATATATGTGTGTGTGTGTGTGTGTGTGTGTGTGTGTGTGTGTGTGTGTGTGTGTGTGTGTGTGTGTGTGTGTGTGTGTCCATTTTGTTATGCTATATAAAACACTTTCTACATGCTAAAGTACACCAAAGTTGCAGTACACTCCACGCTCTATAAAATAGAAAAACCTGTAAAATATATTAACTAATTTACAACTGAGCATTTCTTAGAAGGTTGTGCCCTAATTACAGACTAACATTAAAGGCAAGAGCATAGTTACATCAAGAAGCCGGGATGCCATCTGTACTTGCTAAAACTCATCTTCGATTATACAACTTTAAATTACAGAAAGTGTCTAATTTTTTCATGAGAAATAAGAATTAGTTTTAGCTATAAAGATATAATAACACCATAATGATAAGGACATGATATTCACTGAGTTTGTCAGTCAAAACAGATGTTAAGTGCATTTGTTTGCTGTAAACCGAGTAACTGAATGGCTGCTTAAGCTTACTACAAATTTTTCAGGAACATACAACCTTCTGCTATAATGACACACATTATATGAAACAATGTTGTATATGTATCATTCGCTATGATTTTATATTTGCTGTAGGCTGTTGTAACTGTAGTGACTGAAGTTTCCTGAGGAAATGTAACTGATTTTTATGTCTGATAATTTATGACTGCAAGGTAATGTTCTGTAATAGGAAAAAGCATGCACTAAAAATACTTTCAGTCTGTCCTTCTGAGTGCTTTTATAGACAACTGACTGATATAAAACTTGCTGAAAGTGACACATGTTCTGTTTACTGAAATAAACAATGATTTGGGTTGCTTTTTCTTCATTTTCTTTCTTGATTTAAAGTTACTACTGTTATTGAGCCTAGAAATCGCTACAGTTTTCTTGACAAAGCTAATAAAGTATGTTAAAAGGAAGTAAAAGCATTACGTTATGACATTTAAGTTAAATAAAATATCTTAATATATACAGCAGTTGGATTACAGCTTTGTTTTCTTGCTGTTGCTATGTTTTGAGACATCTCCAATTTGTAAAAGCTCTTGCACTAATTACTAGATGTGAATGAAATATATGTATGCAAAGACAATGCTGTGAATGCTGTAAATGGAAGGGTTGATATTCTGTACACTTTATGTATACAATTATTCCAGACATCTTCCTTTCAGCAAATGAACTGATGGATTTTCTACCTTTTCATAGGTATAGCAGTCAAATGACTTTATCTGTTTGCTGACGAAGTTAGCCCATGGGATACAACTATCCCATTTCAGTAGTGACCAAGCTGTACTGTTTGGTTAAGGGACTTGGTAAGAGTCACACAACAGGCAAATGAAGGTAGAAAGAATGAAACCTGTTCCCTGGTTTCAAGAAACAGCTCATTAAAACCTCAGAGGGTTTAGTCCTCTGCACTAACTGTCTTGCTTTATCATCCTATAAAAGCTGGGCTATCTTGATATCCAACATTATAATGTATATGTTTACAAAAAAATTCTGAGGGGTTTAGTTTCTCTTATAACTTGCAGATTCTACAATTTACGGGGTCCTATCGCAAAATCAATTGTTAAGAACGACGAATACCAGAAGGACAAACTTGCTAGTTCGAAAGTTGAGAATGTCGAAACTGCGGAAACCCAAATTCTTTCCAGGGAAAGAATTCGGTTGACCATTTCTGCGGCTTCGGCATTTTCAGACCAAGTCAAGGTAAGTGTACGAATGGGTAGTGACAGACTTTAGGCTTAGGGCGCGGGTCAGGTAAGTGTGTGATAGTGACGGACTTTAGGGTTAGAGCACGGGGTCAGGTAAGCGTGCGATAGTGACGGACTTTAGGGTTAGGGCATGGGTCAGGTAAGTGTGCGATATTGACGGACTTTAGGGTTAGGGCGTGGGTCAGATAAGTGTGCAGTAATGACGGACTTTAGGGTTAGGGCTGGGTTAAGGATAGTGCATAGATAGTGGTGTATGTTAGGTTTAGTGTAGGTTTTGAAGGTGTTTGGTGTGATCGTGTTATGTGTGTGTTTTTTGGAACAGTGAATTTTTTCCCCTGGGAAAAAATTCACTGTTTTGAAGTTTTGATGTTATCCGAATTTGATCTTCCAACTTCGAACTTATGGTGTTCAACATTTTGGAAGTTCGATTTCATGATATAGACCCCAATTTACTCGTAAATCAAGTATACATTTTTTCTGTCATGTGTATGTTTTAGTTATCTTTCAGTTAATCAGTGTTTTCCTGTCCTCTCCATTTCTAAATCAGACAGGCTAGAGTAACTTCTTTATACCTACCATTTTATCCTGGCTGCCTTATTTAAAAAAAAAAAATGTTAGAGTAAGATGGACATCCCCTATGAAATGTTGAGAAATAGTGCAACTTTTACACATGCCTGACAAAAAGGAGCCTTTAATTCATTTAGCAGTCATGTTCCATCACCAGATTGGCGGCGGGGGGGGGGGGGTTGGGGGGTTGGTATGGTCTTACAAAAGTTATATAGTCCATACAATGATACATTAAATTAGAGAACTTCTTTATGCTGTAAAAGTATCACTTTTTACATTACAATAAATTTATGTAGAATTCTAAAGTACTGTGGAACATAACAAAAGGTGAAGTAGGTCTGATCAAATCAGCAGGATATTCAGATGCACTAGTATTCATAGATGAGTGTTACTTTTAAGGTCATTCTGGCTTTATCAGGAAATTTCCTAACCAGGTTCCACTGGGTCAATACTATGCATTATAATTCACTTATGTATATGCTGAAACTTAAACAGATTGGGCAAAACAATGAATGCAACCAGAATACGTCCTACATTGCCCAAACTGGTTTATTCGCTCTGATGAAGCACAAAGCAAAAAAAATGATGGCCATCATTTGTTTCCTTCCACTGAACATTGAATTGAATAGCACACATCTCATATTACTTCCCAGCCAGCATAAAGCAGAAAAAAATAAAATAAAATAAAAAATAAAAATAAACACATACCAAAATCATTTAAATTAATATACAGACACCTAAGTGTAAAAGATCTGCCCCTCAGTGTTTTGTAATGTTCTATCAGAGCTGTATAGATTGAATGGAACAGGACAATTTTTCAAGGATATTAAAATAAATGAAGCTTCACAAATGTGATCCATAGATGATGTTTATGCAAACACAATGCATGCTCTATTTTGGTTATATTTAAAAGTCTGTCTCTGGCATACATTGGAGATGTGCATCATTAACAAAATGACCTTTTGCCACTCTGTGGCCTGCGGTCAACTGCCACCCACTCTTTCACCAAGTTAACATTATTAAATAAATTATCAAGACTTTAGTATATCAGATTTACATAGTTTTTCTTGTACAAAGTAATCAACCAGAATTAGCATGAAAATTGTTTATTGAACTATGCAAAGTGTTATGTACTGCATTTAACCATGCAGATGTCATGTACAAGAAAGAAAAGATGCACAGATCAAATGTAAGCTGCAACCAGAGACTTTCATCAGTCAGGCAACACATAAACCTCATTATGTTTGAAAAAACACAAAGGCACAATTTCAAAGGTAGATGTCTTTCAAATAACAACACTGTATTGCTGCAACAAATCAGTTTTGGGTTCTCATACATAAACATGATTTATTTTTAAATTACTGTTAGCTGCAACATAAAAATAATTCTTCCTTAAATAGATTCATCTGAACTTACACAGCTCAGTCATTAATGCAACAAGAAAAAAAATCAGTTTTATTCTGGTTAAGGTCATCCATATTTAGTATTCTAAACTCCCTTTAGGAAGTGATGAACTTGCCCTCTATTTGTCATTTAAGTGCTTTAGTTATCTTGTAGTTACATCTTGCTTTCAATTAATGACAGCATGTGCTAATGATATGGATTTAGTGATGCCCAACAAAATTCAAAACTTACCCTTTTCTGTCTTCTCTACCATACTAGTTGAATTTAGGAATAGGCACCCAACGTCTTGTTTTTTTTCTCTTAATGGGAAACAGCACCTGCAACATTCTATGTGAAGATGATAGCACATGTTGGTATGCTAAATTTTATTTTTTAAATATGAAAAGGGTAGCATGGTGTTGTAACAGCTAATGTTTCTTCTTCACAGTGGTTGATTTTCCAGTTTAGTTTTCGGTTCTAGTGCTTTTGTATTGAGTCTGTATGTCCTCCATATGTCTGTTTTTTTTTTCCATATTTTCTGTTATTTTCCTGCATCTCAAATATGTCTTGAAAATGAATTGGGACCCCTGTATTGCCCATAGTATATCTTCCATGTGAAAGTGAGTATGACTATGTGCCCTCCCATAGGCTGGTACCCCTATAAGATGATCTTCCAGATATAATTTTGATTGAAGTAAGTCATGGATGAGTTTGTCTTTTACTGATACTATAGATAACCTGCTATATCACATCAAACACTAAAATTTAATTTCTGCCAAGTAGGACACATGGAGTTCAAGAGTATAAAAAATGGGGCGTGGCCAAGATGAGCACAGAGTAGCAGCTTTTCTTATCAGCTGTGCCTTTACAAAACTTTATTAACAGGAGATATTGATATAAACTTCCCTAATAATAGTTTTTTTTATTATTTTAATTAATTCTTTAAAATATATATTAGGGTAGTATATAAAAAATTTCAAGTAGATTTTAAGTTTTCCTGTCAAAGTTACACTTGCAAGTACTACAGTAAAAGAACAGGATGAGCTTCACTAAATCTTCTCATCAAGAGACAACTATCAAAAAACTAACTACTATTCAGGAACTAAGTGTCAAAATAGGCAAAATGGATATAAAAATTAAGAATTTCAAAGAAAAGTGTTCTCACCAAATGGACATTCTACATGAAGATTTATTGCAACAGAGGAAGCAGATTTCAGGAATGGAAACTGCATTAAGTGATATGGATAACAGAATTCAGGAGGGTGAACATAATGTTGAGTTCCTGTTAAGCAAAATTCTCTTCTTCAGACAAAGGTCGATGACCTTGATAACAGGTCCCGTAGGAATAATGTGAGAATTTTTGGCTTACCAGATAACATAGAGAGAAATAATATGGAAATGTTTTTATCTTCCTGGTTGCCTGAAGTACTTGAACTGCTGGAGGCTCTTTCATATGGTATTAAAAGAGCCCATAGATCAGTGGTGACATCTAAAAACACCAAGAGTAATTATACTAAATCTGTTATTGTAAAGTTCCTATCAGCCCATGATAAGGAAATGGTACTAAAGACTGCATGGGCAAAATCCCCAATCAAACTGAAGGACAATATTATACGCTTTGATAATGACTATTCTTTTTCAGTATTATCAAAAAGGAAAATTTTCTTGCCTTTAGTCAGAGAACTAAAAAAGAATAAAATAAAAACCCATTTGCTTTTTCCTGCAAGACTGAAAATATTTTATCAAGATGGTTTTAAAATTTTTGACGACCTAGACAATGCAATAACTTATATAAAATCTAATAACATACTGGAAAAAGTAGATGAAATGGAGTGGGCCAGTCCTAGTCTTAAAAGAAATGCTGAGAAGAACACTTGGAAAACATTTGACCCTAAAAAAAATCAAAAGATGAATCATAACAAGTACATATTTGCACTTGATTCACTCAGTTGGGGAAATGAAACCGGACATCCAGGTGAGCTTTTGGTGTTGTATTTAATATAATGTAAATTGGTTAACTAAATAGTTGCCTATTTTGTTTTGTAGAATAGTCATTTGTTGGGATTTTTTTTTCATTTGTGCTATTTGTTTAAGATTAATTATCTTAATGTTTATTGGTTTGATTCTCATGGATGCAGTGATTCTCCTGTCTCAGATATCTATGCTTCCGGATGTCTTGTAGTGGTGCTTATCATTAGGGGGCGTATTTGTTTATCTTCATTTTGGTTCTTATAGTGGTTGGAAAACTTTTATTTAATTATAATTGCTGTATTTGTATTTTAGTTGATTTATGGTTAATTGTTTGATAAAGCAATCTCGTATGATGGCCTGATGTATAGTTGCAGAATTGCTGAGCTAGTGATGGTACTTCTGACCCGGGATGTGAGTGGCAGTGTGGCTGTAGTAATGGTAAAGCTTTGCTGTCGTTTCTGAGTTGTTGGTGTGTTTATTTGGAGGCTCTGGTTTGGTGCTCTAGCACTGTAAAGACATGTGTGGTGTTGTTTGTGTTAATTGTATGTTTTGGTGCCTGTGTGCTTTGGTCGGAGATTAACCGGAGAGTCTGGTTGATAGTGTGGTGAAGCTTTGCTTGATAGCTGTCATTGCTTTGTGTTGTGTATGCAAGGTTTTTTTTTTTTTTTTTTTTTTTTCTCTTTCTCATCTCTCTTGGTATAGAGGGAGTCTCGAGACATTGCCTTATATGTAGTTAAGTAATGTTTTACTTACTATCTGGAACTTTGAAAGCTTTATCTTCATGACGATCTTGAGACTGTGGTATCCATCATGGCTGGAAAGCTTGGAGCTTTTTTAAAACATCATCATGAAGGCGTCGGAAGTAAATTGATCTTCTGATCCTCACCGGGAAGCTACTGAATCAAATTTGTTTCCTCATACAGCATACGGAAAGAAGATATAACTAGATTACTACTTTCAACTTATTGTAAGACATTATATGCAATAATCTCTTAAATAAATAGGGATTATACTACGCATGTAGCCTAAATACTTTTTCTGATCATCATAGGTATTCTTGAGCCTTATGTATTTATATATGAATAGTATTCTCATAAAATATTTGCTTTATGTATGACAAGGGTGCCGATATCTTGATGAGAAATACTAGTTGTGATTTGTGCATTTTTGGAAGATTTAATAACGCTACAAGCTGTTTATATACTTGTGTTACATGTGCATTTTTTATAACTATTGACTTGCTGAGAAAATATTCATGAAGCATTTATCAAAATGTTAAATGTATAGATGTATATAATAGGTTATCTCAGTTATTTTATGAATGCATTTGTGTAACAGGCTGATAGGGATGTACCACATAGGCAGCAATAATATTGCAAGGGCAGGTGCATTAAAAATTGTTCGATCTGTTTATCATTAGAAAATGTAAAATTTTCATCTTTTATTTTGTTAATGAAATAGCCTTTCAAAATTCAAAGATAGTATAAGCTATAATTGACTAATAAAAAGCTCATTATATTTAAATAAGGCTTTTATATAGTATACAGGAGCTATTTAAGCACCTTGCTTCTTTGAACTAATATGATCTTTTCACTAATTTTCAGTATGGTGATGGACTCTTTGAGGTAACTCAAATTAATGCAATGAATGGAAGATCAGACTTTTAAGGTTTATAAGTCAGTCTTCTATGAGAGACTGCACCAGGGTGTTTGGTTATAAGAAAACTAACAGGATGTTGTTGGTTTTACTTCTTGATGAGTAATCACTATATTTGGTTTCTGGCAAAGAAATGCAGTGTTCAATTCTTCCAGAACAATCAGTATGTTAGTTGATTGTTAGTAAAATCACTTTTATTAGCATCTTATTTATTAGCTGCCAATGTTAGTGGTTAATGAAGGCCCTTAGGTGATTCATTTACAACTATGTTCCATTTAGCTGATCACCTATGGCAGTACTATATATCATACTCCAGCCTTTATTAGCCATATTTCGGTAATAAAAGAATGCCATAGTCTCTTTTTAAGGTTCTTATCAAATGTGATTACTTTAAAGCAGAAGAGTGAACTAATAGATCATAGTAGTTCTTAATAACCTACTAACTAATGTAAGAAAATTCTGTACTTTATTCCTAAGATGTAGCTGTCATCAATTTACTAATTGACACAACATTATATCTATATATTTGGTTCATTCAAAAAATTGTTTATGTTATTGATGAGAAGCCTTATTTTTATAGTTATGACTATAGACATTTAGGCAGGTGCTGATTGGATGCTGCTTTTGATAGGAGGTTGATTTGAGTGACTGATGTAATTTGAGTTAGGAGTTTTAAACTCCAGAGGGGTCCAGGTTGGTTATTTTGTTTAATGTTTATGTTATAAATATTTTCTAATAACTTTTCAGACGTTCATATCTTATGTAGTAGGAAACAACCTTAATTTTAAGAATATGATACTCTTACACTATGTTTGTTCTAATGATCATAATAGTATTCCTATTAGATATATTATTGTGTATTTCTTAGATCAGTATGTTTATATTTACATCATTTAATTTTCAATGACTACACTAAAAGGTATATCAGTTAACATTAATGGTTTAAATAATCCTAACAAAAGGAGGAATTTAACTAGATATCTTAAGTTACATAAATCCCAGTTAGTATTTTTACAAGAAACTCAATTAATAACAGAGGATATATTCAGACTTGAATCTAAAACATATAAGATTTTAGTAAGTTCTGAACATACTAAGAAAAAGAGAGGAGTAGCTATCCTATGGAACAGCATAATGCCTTTTCCTAAAGTAATAGATACATATGAGGATAATAAAGGAATGTTTTGTGCAGTCACTATAGAAATAAAGAGTAAAATGTTCACATTGATTAACATATATTGGATCCCAGGAATAGGGATAAACACAGTGAAACAACATCTAGATCAAATTGTGCTATTCTCTAAAGGGAACATTATTTTGGCAGGAGATTTCAATTGTATTCTAGATTACAAAGACTCTAGTACTAATGGGAAAAGAAGAATATCTACATCATCTAAATTATTAAAAGACTTTTCAGATACTTATTTTTTAAAGATATAAATTATTTTGCAGATACTACTTCTTTGTTTTACACCTTTTTTTCTCATAGACATAACTCATACTCGAGGATAGATAGAGTTTTTATTTCTAATAATTTAACAGATTCCTTAAACAAATCAGCAGTGATTGCATGTCCTTTATCAGATCATAATTCTATAATTTTTGAAGTGGTAGTCAATCCAAATTTTAATATTCATATAAAAAGGATCCCAGCTTATATCACAAAATTAAAAGATTTTAATGATTTCATTTCTACAGAAGTACAGAATTTTTTAGAACTTAACAATACTAATGATATATCAGAAATTTACATATGGGATGCCCTAAAAGCTTATCTATATGGTAGGATATTGAATTGGTACAACAAAGAACAAGAAAGCTTGGGATAAAGAGCTGCAAGATATACAATGTAAATTAGACACTTTAAAACTTAGTAATATGGGTGATAAAGATATATCAGATAAAAGAAAAGAAATAAATATGTTAAATAATAAATATCTAGAAATATTAAAACATAAAACTATGATAAATATAGAAAAATTCAAGTTTATAAATTTCTCTTCTAACCCTAAATCCTTAAAAATTCTTGCTAATAAAATGAAAAGATTAAATAAAAGGAAAAATGGTATTGGAAATTCATAATATATTAACTGAATTTAGAGAGTTTTTTTATAAACATCAACCAAACAACTACTGAAATTAACTCTAAAGAGGAAATAAAAACATTTATTAATAAATACACTAAAACAAGACTTTCAGAGGAACAGGGGATTTCTATTGATAAACAGATATCTTTCAAAGAACTTCAGACTCACATTACCAAATTAAAGCAAAATAAAGCACCAGGTAATGATGGCATCATTCCTGAAATTTACAAATTACTACCTATAAATTCTCTAAAATTGCTTTATAAAGTATTCAATCTTGTTCAGGACAAAAACATAATTCCACCTTCTTGGAAATACACTTTTATTTCTCCTATTTTAAAATCTAACAAAGATCCCTCTAAGTGTACCTCCTATTAAACACTCCCTATTAAACACTGATTCCAAATTATTTATGTCCATTTATGCAGAAAGGCTTAAAACACTTTTACCCAAATTAGTTAATAGTGATCAAACGGGGTTTATAATAAAGAGAACTTCATATGATAACATTAAAAGAATATTAACTTTAATTGATTTGGTGAAACATCTTAAAACAAATGTAACCCTAGTTAGTTTAGATATAAATTGTGCTTTCAACTCAGTTACATGGGAATATCTGTTCACTCTATTAAAGGAATTAAATTTCTCCAATAATTTTATCAATCTTATCACTCTGTTATATGAAGGTAGCCAAGCTTATGTTAAAATCGGTACTAGTGTATCTCAAAATATACCAATAGTAAAAGGTACTAAGCAAAGGTGTCCTTTATCCCCTCTTTTATTTTCATTAGTTATGGAACCATGGGCAAATTTAGTAAGACATGATACAGATATTGAAGGATACAAATTAAACCCCACTATATCATCTACAATACAAGTGTTTGCAGATGACATATTGATTACTCTTGGGAGTAGAAGGGAATCTATACAAAAACTTTTTAAAAACATGGAATATTTTCAAAAAATTTCCGGCCTTACTTTTAATAATAATAAAACACAAATTCTTTTAATAGGTTCAAAAATATATAATATACCTGATGAATATAATGAATATATAGCTCAGTCTCAACAAATAGCATATTTAGGTATAATTATTACTAACAATATTAAATATACCATTCAAATAAATTATAATAAAAGTATATTACAGATAGAAAATTTAATAAATAATTACATTACAAATTACCCTTTTCTATGGATGATAAACTTTTAATAATAAAGATGATCCTTCTCCCCAAAATCTTATATATAATTCAGTCTTTATCTATACCTCCTTCTTACCAAATAATTAAAAAATGTAATTCAATGATTCAGAAATTTTTGTGGTTACCAAATAAGCCAAGGATTGCATTAACATACCATATGTATAATTGGAATAATAGGGGTATAGCCTTACCAAATTTAGAAATTTATTCAATTTCATCAGTATTCAATACAATCTCTCATCTCATTGATGTGGAATACACTGCTAAGTTGAAAGAGTTTATAGAGGTATTGTCACAAAATACCAAAGATATAAACAGTTCCTATAAGCTAAATATAATTAATAATGCATTTATTTAGAGGTTAAAAGATTATATTTCTGAATTTTCTTCTCTGAGTTTTAACTCTAAGTATATAGTTTTTCATTTTAAAATCATTTTAAAAAATTATATTTAAATATAATATATATAAGGATTGTTTTTTTTTTACTCTTCCCTATAGCCTACACACAGATCTATTTTCTCTTCAGATTATAAAAAAGTCTATATTTCAGCAAAAGCATTTAACATTTTGGCGCCAAATGATGATAAATAATGAGATAAAATCCAATAGTTTACTCTTGGAAGGGTATAAACTTGATTCTTGTTTATGGTTAGAGCTTCAAGAAGCTAAACAATATGTATTAAATAAATTGGATTCTATGTCTCTTATAATTAGGGAAAAAATTCCCAAGCTAATACATTATATGATTTTATCAGTTTTGCATAAATTTCCTGCTAATAACAAGTTATCAAACATTTATAGGACAATTAAATATGATTTAGATACACACTCAAATAATTATTGGAAATATTTTTCTTTAATTAATAATAATCCCCCTTCTGAGAAAGACAAATTGAATATTTTACAATCAGCAAGTATGATTACTTCTTTAAAATGGAAATTATTCACATGGAGATTTTTAAACAGATCATTTATCACTCCTCATAATATAAGTATATTTTCTAAAAAGAATATAACATGTTGGAGATGTAATATTGAATTGAATGCCGACTGGTCTCATATGTTTTATAATTGCATATATTTAAGAAAATTTTGGGATGATATCAATAATTTGTTGCAAACAATTTTTACTGATAATTTCTTTATATCTAAATCACTTGTTTTATTTAATACTCTTGTTCCTGATTGTGTAAAAGATAATAAGTACCCTTTGGTTTGGTCTATACTATCTATGGCTAGAAAAACAATCACTAAGAATTGGAAATCTAGTACAGCACCTACATTTTTGGAATTTAAAAATATACTCCTTGAAACGTGTAATTTGGAAATGTTAACTATTAAATCTAGATCATCTAGGAATACTATATTATATAATTCATGGAATATCATCTATGAACTTCTAGAACAATAGTTTATTAATTTATGTAAACAGATGATTTTTATTAATCCTACAGCTACATTAAGAATTTTTTTTTTTGCATGATGAACGTTTTGTACATAGTTTAGTTACATTGGTTTATATATTCGAAGGTTTGTTTTTTTATTTTCTTGTTTTTTAACTTTGAAGAAAAAAATGTTATAATTTCATGGAAATATTTGTCCATTTTAATAATTATTTAATAAAATTATTTGAAAAAAAAAGAGTATAAACAATGACATTTTGTTCAGCTTCTTAAAAATAAGTAAGTAAGTAACATGCTCTAAGCTTACAGGTTGGCTGTAAAGTTTTGAAGAACCTGGACCATAGTCAGATGGTTAATGATATTCCATATATTATTTTGTAGCATTCAAGATGTATTCCTAGTCAGTAAGACATAATTATCAAAATGATTTGGTCACATTGTCACATTGTATCAATCTGGGTGACAGGCAATGAGGAACCTTCCATGAGAGTAGGCTACAGTACTTAGGGAGGTAAGATACTGTTGGAAGCTTATTTCCTAGAAAGTTAACCAGACTGGGACATTATAAATGCTTTGTGAATTCTGTAAGTTCCAATTATTCAGATGGTGCTGCACCATCAGTATCTTTCAGCTTCAACCGGTTTACTTTTTTTCCTGAGTCGTACACAACTGTTCCTGTAGTGTTAAGAAACGTGCCTGACAAATTGACATTGACTAAAACTGCAAACAACTTCCAGATCACAGTTACTGTGTTTTTTTTACTAGATATTGAACTGCTAATAATGTAATAATGGGCCTGTGACAGTGGTGCCCTTACAAACTTCCCTATTAAATATTTTTATGGTGGG